>NW_025767009.1:600000-875000 GCF_003918875.1 Haliotis rubra
CATCATCATCATCATCATCATCATCATCACACACCACACACACACACTCCCCAGCCATACCCTATAAGTAACAGTGCATCCATCCTTGTTTAAAGTTACAAAGTTACACCTCACACTTCCATGTCCCCATGACTAAACTTAGAGAACGCTCCCTTTAAAATTATCAACAATTAATTTCAACTTGGGCATGTGTGTGTTTCCCATAGTTAAACCTGCTTAGCGAGTCAGCGCCTGGGATGACAGGTTGTCATAAGTGGCAATGTCTTAGAAGTAGGAAGATAATGGTTTCAACATTTATCAGCAGCCGTGAAACCCTGCCTTGTCGCAGTACTGTCTACACGTTAAGAGATGTGATGTGTGTTGACATATAAGAAGAGAATGCTTCACTAATCTACCATGCCAGTTTACCGGATATGTGAACTCCCAACGATAGCAGCTGACATTAAGAGTCGGTCGTACGCTCCGTTATAAATAAATAATGCAGAAAACATTTATCTAAATTAGTATTCGTAAGTACATTTCTTAAAATTTATTGTGAAACACTGAACGGTCTATGTGCATCTCGAGCTCTGGTGACATTATCGGTAGAACTCGCTGACCTGAAATTAGAACGCTATGGGTGAGTTGAGATGAGATGGGGTTCAGCGTCGGGTTAAAAATTATGGAGCTTGCTTGCAAATATTTGTATGTGGATGTGTGCTTTTAGCACGTCTGTTTTATTGTACTGGCATGTGTAGCTGTCCACAGGAGAGAGAGAGAGTGAGAGAGAGATAGCCTCGTAGAGAAAGAGAGAGAGGAGAGAGATAAAGAGAGAGAGAGTGAGAGAGTTGAGACAGTCATTGTTGAAAAAATAGTTGTTTTTACAAATGCCACGGAGAGAGTGATAGATGAGGGTTTTACTGAAAGAGAAAAGAGTGAGAGAAAGAGAGAGGAGAGAGTGAGAGGGAAGGTTGCTGAAAGCGCGCCAGTTTTATATAGTTAAGCATGTGTATCATTGGCAGCACACATTTTAGAGAGTGAGAGAGAGAACCCTGCGTGTGAGAGAGAGAGAAGGAGTCGTACACAGTATATAGTCGAAGAAATGCCTTGTTTTACAAAACCACTGCACGGAGAGAGTGATACAGAGGAAAGAGAGGGTGGAGAAATGAATAGTTAAGATGCCTTGTTTTACTGAAACCCTGCAGGGTAGGGATGGACAGAGGAGAGACAGTATAGAGTTAAGATGCCTTGTTTTACTGAAAGAGGAAGGAGCTGTACACAGTATATAGTTAGGAGATGCCTTGTTTTGCCTGAAACCCGAGAGTAGGAGTTGTGCGTGGAGTAGACAGTATATAGTTAAGATGCCTTGTTTTACTGAAACCCTGCGTGGAGTTGTACACAGTATATAGTTAAGATGCCTTGTTTTACTGAAACCCTGCGTGGAGTTGTACACAGTATATAGTTAAGATGCCTTGTTTTACTGAAACCCTGCGTGGAGTTGTACACAGTATATAGTTAAGATGCCTTGTTTTACTGAAACCCTGCGTGGAGTTGTACACAGTATATAGTTAAGATGCCTTGTTTTACTGAAACCCTGCATGGAGTTGTACACAGTATATAGTTAAGATGCCTTGTTTTACTGAAACCCTGCGTGGAGTTGTACACAGTATATAGTTAAGATGCCTTGTTTTACTGAAACCCTGCGTGGAGTTGTACACAGTATATAGTTAAGATGCCTTGTTTTACTGAAACCCTGTTAAGTTACCCAGTTACTACTTTTGCTCATGATGTTGTTGTGATTAAGTACCCGATGATACGCTATTTGGAGTGCATATACTAGCACATATCAGAGAAACAACATAGGCTCCAGAAATGTTGTACTCACTGTGTTTGTAAGGGAAATGTATTGCGAGTATTGTAGAATATCGATTCTCAAAGTGCTACGTGTTCATTTCTTTCTTAACATGTGGCATCATAAGTCATAACCTGTAACACACTTATGTCACATATATCGATAGGAACCACCAAACAGTCGCTTCATATTCAATAAGTTCTTTATATAGTTACGTCCTTTTTCACTTCAGTTATTTTTCTGGTCTTATCATGTCAATATTGTTCCTGCACGGCCTTCCCAGAGGACGTTAGTTTGGTCAATTTGGCACAAGTAAACATACCTGTTCAAACAATAACACACATGGCTTCTTTCTTCAGCATGTTCTTTTAGGTACATGATCTAGGTGACTTTGTAGTCTTTGTTCAGTTTTTGCCTGAATGATCACGCAGGCTCACGTCACTGAACATTTAAAGCATGTCGTTTGTAGATTTCAGTATAGCATTGTATAGTCATGGGCGATGATTGTGATTGTTATTGACAAGAGTGAGTGAGTTTAGTTTTACGCCGCACTCAGCAATATTCCAGCTATATGGCAGCGGTCTGTAAATAATCGAGTCTGGACCAGACAATCCAGTGTTCAACAGCATGAGCATCGATCTACGCAATTGGCATATGTTGAGATGTGTCAGCGAGCCTGACCACCCAATCCCGTGGGTTACTGAATATCAATTCTAACCCGGATCTTCACGAGTCATTATTGACAAGTAGGTATGTTATGTACATACAATATATCAGAAGGTATGTCCTATAATACATGATACATGTCTGTATTTGTATATGTTTAATGATGAAACCATGTCCCATGGCATCTGTTATAGTTAATAGAGATATAGTATAGATGGCCTTATGCTGTCAGAAATCAGCGGGGAACTGCAATAGTAATGAGCCGATCCTCTCAAACGACGTGAAGAGAATGCGATGCATTCTAATGTTTCTAGACGCTTCTTCCTTTCTCTGTCATAACATATGGCGTCTTGATTTCGCCATTTGTAAATCAGTGACACGCGTTGTGAGGTTTTTATATAGCCTCTCAACATATGCTGCTGTTTGTTGGGATGAACTCCCAATTGTAAGCATCCATTTAGTTATATCAAGATGATCTTGTGATGTAGGTGTATTGTCATTTGCAGAAGTCGGTTCAACAGTTACTGACGAACGTTCTGGAGCTGACAATACCTTGACAAATAAGAAATCATGATAAGAATGGCAGAAGATTCAAACTTGACTATTAGAGCAACATGTATCCTTAAATAACATTTTGAAACATTCAATCAAAATGAGAAAAATATATAATATAACGATTACAGATATATACTTTGACGGTTAGACCTAAATAATGCATTATATAAAAGTCGGACTTCCATGATACATGATCTGAAGTTAGGAGTGATACTATATGTGACTTAACAGTCAAGTTGTGGTGATCTGTTTGACCTGATTGTCAGGTCTTGGTGACATACCTTCCAACTTCCGACTTTGATGATAAATAATCAGGGTCAGGTCAAGGCTCGGTGACATTTGACCTGATTGTCAGGTTTTGGTGACATATCTTCCAACTTCTGACTTTGATGACATAACCAGGGTCAATAATTAAAACCCAAAAGAACAAAAAAAAACTAAAATTCGAGACATGAAATTCAACATTAAGTTTACAACGGAGAAAGTTTAGTTACTCTTCACATTGAATTCCAACTGATAATTGTTTGCACATTCCTGCGGTGGAGGTCGATGTTCACATTATCGACCCTCAGTTTGAAAGGTCTGAGCCTCGCGCTTTTACCACCCGTCATGACAGAGCTGGTACACATCAGAGGACGACGTAAAAATCAATCCACACACACGTTTTACTTTAACAAACTAAGTGTACCCCATTACAGCACAATGGAGTATCTACATAACCTCACTGCTGGTGCGAGGGGCGTATATCAGCGTTGTTTATGTCGACTGAGGAATCCGTATGATAAGGTATTGATTTTAACCATTTCCAATTGACAGTGCCGGGCGATATCTGATGGTGCTTGATGAACTTCCAGAACTGTTTGTGGCACTAACAGCAGCCCAATACCGTCGGATGCAGCCTGGCGTTAACGCTCCCACTAAATCCGATGCAGAGGCGCAATGAATTTGCTTTACTTAAGTCAATCTTGTCACTGGTTGTCCGCGCAGCCATCTTTATGTTATCCTTCCGAGTACTTTGATCACGTTTTCGAGTTAAGTTAGTCCTGATTATCAGATTAGGGGAACATATAGGTGGCCGTTGTTGTTCAGAAGCTCCACGTCTCAGAGTTATCAGCAACACGTTTGTCGGTTTACTTGATATAAGAACTTTATAAGTATTTCTTACTTGTGCATTCGTTTACATTTGCGAGTTGATCGAGAACAAAGACGGTGGGACTCTTGAATATGTATTTGCTAATCTAATTGTTGCGATGAAATTCCATCACCGAATATAAACTACATAAACTATAGACAATATAAACCAGATTTGTTTTGACTTAATGAGTTAAACAGAAAAAGTTAATATTACAGGGACATATTTGATACTGGTATCAAAGCGCCATCTCGGACCTTAAGTTTTTAGTGTTTTGGCGACTAATTCTTGTTTGCTTGTTTGTTTGTTGTTAAACGCCGCACTCAGCAATATTCCAGCTGTATGACGGTGGACTGTAAATAATCGAGTCTGGACCAGACAATCCAGTGATCAACATCATGAGCGTCGATCTACGTAATTGGGATACGATGGATTGTGTCAATCGATCTGTGGCTGACTTCAGCCTAGTAACAACTAACATTTGTAAGTTTTGCTTAAATCCAATTCCGAGTTTATGCTGAAATGTTTACCTTATTACCGCCAATGATTCGGTGCCTACGTCAAATCTGTCATAACTACCTGATAGAATCGAATTCGGACTATGGAACCGGTGACTGAAAGCATGAACACCGAATGGCGACGTCGGGTTACGATGACACCTAGTCACCTGTCACAGAACCTGTTTTAGTTCATCTTACATGCAAGAGTTACTGCGGACCGACTCAGACCCGGAGTCTATAGTTAAAGCTAAACAATGTATAAAAAAGAAAACGAGAATGCAATGTTTAGCTTATTTCCTTCGAGCTTGATACAATCTATGAATGTTATACAAGCAACAATGAACAAGAAAATAATTAGAAAATCGGTATCACACGGGGTTGCCGTTATATGACGCAGTGGTAGTATCGTTGGTTTCATATTGGTAGACTGTTTTTATCTAAAGAAATCGACAGCTGTACTCATGTTTTTAAAGTAACGAGTTTTTAAAGAAACTCAAAACAATAGTAAAAGAAGCTGAGCGCGCATGACAGTTAAGATTAATTATCGTGTTCTCACACAAGGAATACGTTCGACATTACACACAACTTGAAATATTTCACCAGCACAGTGCAAGTTAGAATTGTGTCTCTTCTTATACTCACCAGATTAAATAATCACATTATTTTGAATTAAAGAATCGATTTTAAGTCCACATGAAGTTAAGGTCCAAATGACCTTTAAATAACGCACTGTAGTGATCGAGTGAGTGAGTGATTTGAACATTATTCCTTTTTGAGTATTATTGCTTACAGAGACAATTCTGCATATATTGTTACAAACACCATATAATCCCAAATACTAAATATTATGATTCTTGATACCACGTATATGTGAATACGAGGAACTTGGAAACTGACCAAATATTACTCTAGTTATAAGACGCTCTAAAATACTTAAACAACAGCGACGCGTTTTGCTCATTTCAGAGTTAAATTAAATTCAAAAGTAGTTGACAAGGCAAGTTAGTAAGATTAATCTAAGTTAGCGTGTCTATCCATCACAAGCTGCAGCTGCAGACGCTGATGATGACGTCTTTTCTTCCGACAGCGCAACAGGTGGTTTAACTGTTGCACGCAGTATTTGTGCAGAACCACTGACATGTACACAAACGTAATTAGTGCGAACCTATTGACTGTGAACTAACGTGATTACTATTGACTGTTCTGCCACCGTTGGCTAAGACTATTTAGCCACGGAGTCTGATTGCCTTAAACACTGACCTGTCGCAACGATGCTTGTGACGCTGACGCCGACGACAATGATGATGCAAGTTAATCTCAACATGGTTGGTAGAGTTTAAGGCACTCCAAAGTCCTAATCACTTGAACATTCTGGTAGGAATACTTCCCAGTGAACACTAGTGTCATAACTTGGAGAAGATCACTCTCCCGGTCTTCTTCGACTGTTCTGACTGCCTGCTTAGAAGGGCAATCCTGTATTGTAGTTGATCCACCCCTAGAACAGACTTTAACGGTTGATCATTGGCGAAGCGGTTCCATCGACCAATGGACGGCTACGCTGAGGCAGCAAGCCTAACAAACAGCCAATGAGTTGTGAGAGCGATCAGAAGAACACTTACCCCCACCGAGTATCGCCTTGAGAAATAGCGATTAGATCAAATCTTGGAATCACAAACACAGTAATAATTGATAGAGCAAGTGCTTCGCTGTGCTGGAGCTCCGGCCACGATGAGATATCGCTGATCCAATGGTCTGCTGTATCGATCAACGGTACATTGAAGATTTGGCCAATCTTTACTCTCATTTCGGGGATTCTGGGGTTCAAAAACTGATTCGGAAGTTAAGGGTGGTCTTGACCCTGCTCATGGCACGACAAAATGGTCAATATTCCGATCAATGTTTTATGATAAATATGTTTAGATGGGAGGTACTTTCATGGGAGTGATTCTTGCTATAACTCGAGTTGTGTACTGCTCCTAAAATGTATTTGAGAACGATGGAACCAAAGTTATTTTCATTTATTATACAAAAGTTACCGTACGCGGGATCTGTACAAACCAATCGATGCTTCATGTAACTAACGTACTTCATATGTGTTTCAAGGTCTATCGATGTTGTGCGCCTTGTAATGGGAATTGGGTGTAACATGCTTTTTTAATCCAGCGCAGATACAAAACACAGCTGGACTTCCAATCCCATGACTGTTTCCGCCACCAAATAACAATAACTCATTTTTCAGATCAGGAGTACACTTTATGTTCATTTTCCCATAAAATGAACGGCAGTCCATCAATTGTTGGTGTATCGAACGCGCAGTAAGGTACCAGTCGTGAAGAGATCTGGACCTGATCTACATCGATTAGAGAGGATTATCACTAGCGCTATCTAAATGTGTCTTTTTCTCATCACTTAGTCTGATTCAAATAATTACGAGATGTCTGAATGCATTCACGTGTAGCAGGGGGCGTCTCAACGTCCTTGCAGGTGACAAGGGATCGTCTCGAGAGCTTCATACAGACAATTCGTGACAGTCAGTTCCGGTTGTGTGAGAGGAATTGCAGCGTCATGAACGACCACTTCTACGGTCATGGGAGTTGATGCCATCTGCGGAGGCCTCATCTTGTCGTGTTCACAGACAGGTCCTGGCCACAACTGGACATGTGCAAAGCAGTGGAAAACTGCCTGGATTTGCTCTGTGGACAGATCTGTATGTGAAATGCGTGCTACCATGAGGGCGAGCTGACATTCAAGAATATTCCTGAGTGTCACAAAACAGTGTGACATATTGATTGGATGTGTGTTGGTTGTTTAACGGATCAACCTGCTATGTCCCTGTTGTATGGCAATTTGTTTGTTTAATGAAGTACGGGTTAGGCACTGCAGTGGTTGATATGAGCAATGTGCTTCTCAGTCGGGGAGCATTGAGAGTGAGTGAGTGAGTGAGTGAGTGAGTGAGTGAGTGAGTGAGTGAGTGAGTGAGTGAGTGAGTGAGTGAGTGAGTGAGTGAGTGAGTGAGTGAGTGAGTGAGTGAGTGAGTGAGTGAGCGAGCGAGTGTGGCTAAATCAACTTTCATCAATGTGGTTTGTTAGAAGCACATAACTAGTGATTTATGTAATCAACTATTACTTTAAGAATGTAGACCATCAGTATAAAATGTGTGCGTGAGTGAATGAATGACTAAGTGAGTGATCAGTGGGGTGAGCGGGCGAGTGGTAAAAGCGAGTGAGTGAGTGTGTTTGTTGAGCGATTTTTATTTATTGACGACGTTTATAATCAACAAGTCGTTGCGTTTAACTCCGGTAATAGCCTTTCACGACCGGTGACACAAAAACACACTTCACACAGTGTTGGATAAGGAACCCAGGTGGCCTGCATGAGAACCCAGTCCTGACCTGACTAATCGACCATTCCACAGCAACAAGACATTGACAGATACAGAGAACACGCTGTTTCCCGTGAAAAATGAAATTATATAGTTTTTACAGTTAGCTAAAACCAACCTTACCACACGGAATCACCACATAAAAATACATCATTTTGGTAATCGTATTATTATTATTTGATTTACGCTTATGTTTTTTATTGTTTCGTTAGTTGTTTGTTAACCAAAATGGAAAGACAAAACAAAAAGCATCCTCACATCGTCACCTCCTCTTTAAAGTTTGGACGACAAGGGTGAAATGATGAAATTAAATGAAAAAAACGTGCTTCTGAGAGTGGTTAATTGAATGACAAAGAAACGGTTACAAGATTCCCACATCAATATTTTTTCGTTTTTATTAACTTTCAATTTTTGAGAGACTTGGCGGCAAAAAGACAATTGTTTTTTAAGCTATTTTTTTTATGCCCATTTAAAAAAATTATGGACGTTGAATCATAAAATCAGTTTATACAGAATGTCAAGTATATCAAATAATGTGTGAGTTCAGTTAGACAACACGTTGACCACGGTTCCACCAAGATTGTAAGAAACGGAATTGGAAAAACCATGTACTGGCGTTGGGTACCGAAATTTAGAACAATTTATCCACTTGGCCTATATACCGCTCAAATATTTTAGAAATGATTTTTTTTTCAGGAAATCTAACAGATTTAAGCAAAGCAAAACTTTTCCCCTATAGGAATCAATCGAGCAGTAATCAAGTCTGAAAGGTCTAACTAATGTGTGGCCTTGATACGTCACCTTGGAATTCAATCACTACTGTAATAACTACCGTTGGGAACTTACGCTAAAATGAACCATAATGTAGATAGATATACAACGTCACTGCCAGAGAATAACCAGGGTCGATTATCCACCAAAACAGATCCCACTGGGTGTATAAACTTAAATAGGGGTGAAAATTATTGGGATAGATCACGGGGAATCTTTGATGACACCATGTCCCACCCACTAAGCCTCGTTCTGGAGTAAAGCAGCGCATGGGCAATAACTACATTTAATCTGACGGCTAATTACTAGTAGTGATGGGGTTTGTGTAAAGAGGGTAGACAAACTGGTCTGTAATTACGTTATAGCCACCGACTGCTAGCGCTGTGTAGTTACACTAAAGTACTTTAGTTAGTGTTCAGGAATCACCATGTGTAGAGACAAAGCGAACCCTTGATAGCGCAGTGCGAGGAGTTGTTTCGGCTGACGCCTCTTACGACAGTATTTCAGTTACACCACGGTCTGTCTGATGGGTGATGGGTAGGTAGGCGGTGGCAGCAACGGCATATAGTAGTAGCAGTGGCACCACGGCCTGTCTGATGGGTGATGGGTAGGTAGGCGGTGGCAGCAACGGCATGTAGTAGTAGCAGTGGCACCACGGCCTGTCTGATGGGTGATGGGTAGGTAGGCGGTGGCAGCAACGGCATGTAGTAGTAGCAGTGGCACCACGGCCTGTCTGATGGGTGATGGGTAGGTAGTCGGTGGCAGCAACGGCATGTAGTAGTAGCAGTGGCACCACGGCCTGTCTGATGGGTGATGGGTAGGTAGGCGGTGGCAGCAACGGCATGTAGTAGTAGCAGTGGCACCACGGCCTGTCTGATGGGTGATGGGTAGGTAGGCGGTGGCAGCAACGGCATGTAGTAGTAGCAGTGGCACCACGGCCTGTCTGATGGGTGATGGGTAGGTAGTCGGTGGCAGCAACGGCATGTAGTAGTGGCAGTGGCACCACGGCCTGTCTGATGGGTGATGGGTAGGTAGGCGGTGGCAGCAACGGCATGTAGTAGTAGCAGTGGCACCACGGCCTGTCTGATGGGTGATGGGTAGGTAGGCGGTGGCAGCAACGGCATGTAGCAGTGGCGATGGCAGTGGCACTGGCACTGGCGTTGGTGGTGGCGATGGCAAAGAGATACAGCCTTGAAAAGTTGGAGAATCAAATAACATGATGATGATGCTGTTGTTGTTGAACAAAGGATCATAACTAGGAGATGTGAGATTATAGTTTGTGATATTTCAACACTCCTTGAAAACGGAATGGTCGTCCCCAAGGACTTTGACACACTATAGGCGGACAGTGCCGTCCGTCTACAAACATTCTGTGATGGAGTGACAGTCGTTGTTATATTAGTGTTGGGATAGTAGAGACGTTGAGTGGTTGTTGTGGTGGTGTCATTTGTAGGGTTAGTGGTGGTGGTGGTGGTGTAGTAGTAGCAGTAATGAGAAGTACTAGTAGTAGTGGTAGTAGTAGTAGTGGTGGTGGTGGTGGCGGCAACAGCTGCAGCAGTAGTAGTAGTAGCAGTAGTTGAAGTACATGTAGTGGTAGTAGAAGTAGTAGCAACATCTTCAGCAGCATCAACAGCAGTAGCCAGATTGACCACATCAAGATTCATGTAAATAATGAACACCGTCAGGGCACGCTGACACGTCAGATCAAACATTGCACTAATACGATTATCCCAAGTCGGCTCCAGTACGTTGACCTTCTCTCCCACTGAACAGCAAGCAACGGCATGTACCATCTTAGTAGTAGCAGTAGTAGTAGTAGTAGTAGTAGTAGTAGTAGTAGTAGTAGTAGTAGTGGTGGTAGTAGTAGTAGTAGTAGTAGTAGTAGTAGTAGTAGTAGTAGCAGCAGCAGCAGTAGTAGTAGTAGTAGTAGTAGTAGTAGTAGTAGTAGTAGTAGTAGTAGTAGTAGTAGTGGTGGTGGTGGTGGTAGTAGTAGTAGTTGTAGTAGTAGTGGTAGTAGCAGCAGCAGCAACAGCAGCAGTAGCAGTGGTATCATTAGAAGCCGTTGTAGTGGCAGTACGGTTACACTATATACGGCAGCAACGGTTGTAATAATACCGTGTTAGGGTAACAGTATTCGTAGGGAGGCTATGTTTTATGATATCTCGTGGACATCTTAAAAGAAATGTGCGTGTCACTAACGCGATTGATTAATTCGTATTAACATATTTCGCGTATAGTAAAATCCCCTTTATCAGTACTGTAGCATTCCCAGTGAAAGCAACTTGTTTGCAAAAACATATTACGGTTCTCAAAAGACTCAAAGAACAGCATGGCATGATAGATTAAGTACAGTAATATGATAGAACATGTTGTTATTTAACTTGTTTCGTGTAGTATATGCAAGAATCATACGTGTGACATGCGTCTGGGTATGTGCGTGCGCGCCATGAGTGTGAAGTGTGTGCCATTAGTGCGCGCGTGTGCGTGTGTGTGCGTTTATCAGTAAATTGCCCCAGAATTACGGAGTCCGGATTAACAAAGGTTTAAACGGCTATATAAATCAACCCAGAACGAGTATTGACCGTTAAGCCATTTCTTGTTCTATACAATCAAACAGTCATCGCATTAGACGGATACATTAGCCCCCGAACTGGGAGGTGGGCGTGTATGTGGGCGTGGCTTTGTTGAGTTTATCGACAGCAGGAACATTAATATTACCTTGCATGACCCGGATAACGCCACTTACATTGATCGCGTCCCTATACACTGTGTCATGTTATTGATCTAACAAATCAATAAATATTGAATTCTTTAGTCAAAATGATTACCAAGCTTGTCCATCAACCATCGTTTCATCTCCAACCGTTTCCCGACAATGTTCCTGAAACCATAGACCTCCAACGATGTAATTCATCTTTGATCCCAAACTACAAAAACAGCTAATTTCATTTGTAAACTTCTGTCTTTATACAGTTTTTTCTCAACGCAAACTCAAATAATCCCAATGTTCTGAAGTTTTCTCTTTATTACAGTTAACGGCTTCGAAGCGCTGGCTTTACAGTAAGCAATCATACAAGAGACGATGGGCTCGGAAAGGACGAACTCAAACAATGAAGAAGGACGAATTGGAAGCGGGCCATAGAATCAGGAACAATTTGTTCGCTCACGAACGATTCCGGGGGATATGAAACATGAAAATCTTTATTGAATTTCCATGTCGTGTCCCGACTCTAAGACGACGGAAGATCATAGCTTACAAGGTCTGAAACTTTATCTCATCTCCTTAAGGTGGTGTATATGGCTAACTATTTTATATACAGTCGGGAATAATGATAAATAGCGTATAAGGAAAGGTTATGGGGGAAATACATATTTATTTAATCTAGCGCTTTTACTTATGAATGTATACATGTAACTTTTATTCAGAGGACCAAGGATTCAATATTCGTTTTTTAGGAGTGAATGTGTTTGGTTCAGCGTAGCTTTCAACAGTATTTTAGTATTACAGCGTGTCGGCTTAATGATCAGCATCAGTAATACTGGCCTTCGATGTTTGGTGAAAGTTCAAACATGGATGCTAACGGTATCCCTTGCTACTGCGTGTTGCTGTTTAATTTCCTTGTTAATTAAATTAATTCATTGTTTTATCATTAAAGACAAAAACCTTAGTTAAGTTGTCCCATTGTCATTTTATACTTATTATCAGTATTTTGTTGGTTTTCAATGCATGTTAAAACATTACGTGTCTTTTATGAGAAGTACTTATTGTGGGAAAGTTTGATGAGCAGGCAGATAATGTTTAGCTGTGTGTATACTGAATAAATAACCTAGGGCTGATGAATATATTTTTGGGTATGTTTTGTTGACGCGTGTGTTCAGTGTTCGTTTACAAAAATAGCTTTAAAATATATTTATTAAGTCTAATATAGGTCATATTGTGATAATAGTACTAATTTTCTTTTGATGATCTACTATGACTCAATGCCTAATTGTAGAGGACATTTCACCAGAATTATGACAGACAGTTACAATGTACGTCAACAGAGTGAGTGACTTAAACTTTTATGTCCCATCGGTGTCTTTAGAACTGATCCTACAACTACAATAAATAAAAAATAAAAACCCCGAAAAACACAAAACAAACAAAAAACCAAACAAATAAAGAAAACAATTTAAAAAATAAATACAAAAATAAATAAAATAAACTGGCGTTACAAGTGAACACCCGGAATCGAACCCATGGTATACAGGGCGAGTGAACACTTTACCCACAAGGCCAGTCTGAAATAGCATTATGAAAGTACTTTCCTAAAATAATATCTAATAAATATTAACTATTGTTAACGTGTGCGTGTCAAACAGATTTTAAATACAAATGAAATATGTTAATGAAACATGTTTTTTTTAATACCTAACAATAATAAATCATCACGAGATCCTGGCAAGTACTCTCCTTTTAGACGCTCTCCTATGATTCGTGAATCCATCAAAACCATCTAACATGGGTATAGTAAACGCGTCTAGCCAATATAACTTGTCTGGTGATTTTTTGCTCCAAGTGAGTCACGGTTGTTTGAATCGATGTTCGAGAAGTCCGTAATTGACCTGATGGTCGGCGGGGCGAGAGCTGATGTATTTTGACAGGGAGACCTGTACGGACCCGTCAGGTCATACAGGTCACTGGACTCGGGGTTTGTTGCCATGCCAAAGATGCATGACTCTGACAGCTTGGTAGTCATCTGAATAGGAGCGGTTCGGTTGATACTGCGACGGACGTGAAGGTTTCTTGAAGTGCATTTTGTTTATGACCGTTTAAAAATACATGATATTGATTAAGTGTCTTGAGTCGCGTAGTGTGATAACCGCGTCACGCTGATTGTTCGTCGGTTATATAATTTACATTTGCACTTTGTTAAATGAAGTTTGTAAGACAAATTTCTAATAATAAGACGAATATTTAACAGCTAATTCGGGCCTGACAGTTTTTCGTTTGACAGGGACATAAACTTTAACGGAAGCAACATTTAATCGAACATCACAGGCGGTATGCTACTTAGACGCCATCACTCACCCCGCAAAAACTTTACACGGGGACGTTTTCTTTCAGTATCTCTTATGTGGCTAATATTTGCGATCTTTGTGATCTGTTGGCAGAAACTAATTTCAAAACATTGCCCATTAGCAGATAAGAATAATTTTAAACATTTTTAACAAAAGAATATTGATTTTAACAATGACTCCCACGTCGACATTCCCTTCCAAACCTCCTTTACATCATCCCACTTCCTGTTAGCTTACTTTACAGGAGACGTTCTTCTCATATCGTGTAGTTTTCAGATACCTGCGTGAAGATCCGGGTTAGAATTGGTCTTTAGAAACCCGTGCTTGTCATAAGAGGCGACTAATGGGATTGGGTGGTCAGGCCCGCTGGCTGGGTTGACACATGTCATTGGTTCCCAAATGCGCAGATCGATGCTCATGCTGTTGATCACTGGATTGTCTGGTCCAGACTCGATTATTTACAGACCGCCGCCATATAGCTGGAATATTGCTGAGTGCGGTGTAAAACAACAAAAACAACAACAAAATGTTCATCTGTCAGTTCTTTCCGCTTGCTGTTTTAAGAATGTTTCAAGCTGCCCTTGATTTTCCTTTCTTCATCCGCCTTCTCTCTCAAACTTTCTTAAGTTTTTCTCTCTCTTTCAAAACATCCGCTTACCTTATTATCGTTCTTACCCATATGGAACAACTCTACCCCTCCAACCTTAGGGGGGGCGGTGGGGTAGCCTAATGGTTAAAGCGTTGGCTCGTCACGCCGAAGACCCGGGTTCGAATCCCCACATGGGCACAATGTGTGAAGCCCATTTCTGGTGTCCCCCGCCGTGATGTTGCTGGAATATTGCTTAAAGCGGCGTAAAACTAAACTCAGTCAGTCAGTCCAACCCTAGGATTTCGTCAGCATATGAACCTGGGTTGTGATCACAGTGTTATACCTTCCCAATCACCTGCAATGGGTATTGTAATAAATCCAAACATTATTGCATATTTTAGGTTAAAACGTTTCTCAAAAACATTACTTTCCGATCTTGGGGTTTGACTAAACGTTTTGCACAATGATGGTCAAGGTTGTAAACGCTCATCTGGATGCAGTCAACATTGTCATTAACTGACCTGGACCATACAAGCCGGTGATTGATGTATTGATATCTTTACCAACGACTCATGTAAGAATACGATCTTCCATAACCCTCCAGGTCACACAGAGGCCCATCTGCAAACGCTAGTACAGAGTTGCATCCGGTAGGAGTGCCAGAGACATAGGATCGCGGGTTCGAATCCCAGATTTGTCAAGATTATATGTCTTCGTTTGTTAGTTTTATACCCATGTGTAGCAGTGGAGTAGCCAAGCTGTTAAAGTGTTCGCTCGTCACGCAACAGTCTTGGGTTCGATTCCCTACATGGGTACAATGTGTGAAGCCCATTTCTGGTGTGTCCGCCGTGAGACTGCTGAAATATTGCGGCGATAAAAGCGGCGTAAAACTAAATTCACTCACTCCATACCCATGTTCTTGAGTTCACAGGGCTCGGTGGGCGAGCGATCTGAGGCACCAGGCTAGTGATCCAGCGAGCTTAAGGTGCCGGGATCGAGCCAACCTGTGACCGGGTGTAAACACCTTGGAGTCAAGTTTGTGTGCAGACTCTATCAGTGTTGTCACAACCCCTAGTGTACAGTACACAACCCTATAAACTTAAAAGAACCCACGAATCCGTTGGTAAATGACCCGATGGTGGCCACATGAATACGTGCAAACACCTAGTTGCGGGTACAGCAACGTGCAGTAAACTTGGACAAAGTACTGTGACTATGTGTCCCAGTCCACCCAGCTGTGAATGGGTACCTCGTAAGAAAAGGAAAGCCTCATTAACTCGGTGCGTCTAAATGGCTGCAAGAGTTGTATGATCCCCAAAGAGTTGAGATTGAAAACCCTATGATCGAGGGAAAAATATAACGCCCCTGCGCAGCTGAGACGAGCTATACAAATATCATATAATAACAGATGTAAGATCTGTCCCCCTTCAGCCTTGTCTCCAGGATCTTACTAAAATCCCATGATGTAAATGACATTATGTTCAAAGAGGCGTTAATTCTAAACAACCACTCACCATCTTTTAAGATTCCATTCCTTAAGATTCACAACATCTTTAGTCTGTCAGCATCACCTCCGTAATTGCATTCACACAAAAATGTAAAGGTCTAAGATCGCGACGAGCGTCAATTTGGACCTCTCCTACACAAGCTGACACGTGGTAATATAACTGAATAAAAAATAACCGATACAAATACTGTTCAAAGAGTTAATCCCAACTCACTCCATACAAATAATTCCTATGTTCAACCCAAATCAATAGGAACGTTTCATCGCCGTTTTTATCGCACATAACATCCCATGAATTAGTAGCCGTACGAAAAAATACGTTGCTTCAAATTCATCCCAGCTGCTTCATCAATATGCAAATCTACATCATTTCTACTGATCATTACGTCACTTCAGGCCAGCGCCGTAAATCTATGCCCGTGAAAGTAGTGTAGTGTTAATTCTACAGAATGCGATCTTCGTTAAGGGAGCGAAGTCAGTAATCCAATAGAACCCGCTCAGCCCCGGTTCCGTCTAATCTGTCCGGAAAATAGGAAGAGGAAAATAAATGATTCTTTCATGGGTTTCATTTAGAAAGGTCGTGATTAGATCGGCACCGCGCTGAGATTGACGAAGCTACTTGAGCGGTTAAATAGTTACGTGGGGTCAGACTACTAGTGTTGCGGGTTGGTTTATACAAACATCACTATGTTCTAGGTTACGACGAATCCCATCGAAGCCTTCGTCCGATAATTACTTCCAAACACGCATTCAGTGTTATTCCAAATATGTTTTTATTCAGTAGTTTTATGCTTGACAAAGGCTTATATGAGACGGAATTTCGATTTTCCTTGAAATGGTGTTAATGAAAGTCAGCATAGCGAAATCCGTATCACAATACGTTCTGATTGTAGAAGAAACTGACAAAGCGTATATGACGATTATTTTTTCTTTGAAGTAGATTATGGACGAAATCCATATTTCTTTTAAGATGACGCGATTTACCCCAAAATCTCACCACAGATGATTTGCACTTATCATGATGATGCTGAGGAACAGACTTCCATAGGTCTGTTGACATTTTGTTCAATAGTATAAGAGCATAATGGTAGAGAGTTGTTGCTCAGAACAGTATTCAGTTATGTCATGACGTATCAGCTTAACGCCCGAAAACCCGTAAAGATCCGGGTTAGAACTGATCTTCAGTAACCCATGCTTGTCGTAAGAGGCAACTAACGGGATCGGGTGGTCAGGCTCGCTGACTGGGTTGAGACATGTCATCGTATCCCAATTGCGTAGATCGATGTTCAGGCTGTTGATCCCTGGATTGCCTGGTCCAGACTCGATTATTTAGAGACCGCCGCCATATAGGTGGAATATTGCTGAGTGCGGCGTAAAACAACACCAACAACAACAACTTAACGCCGGAAGGGATGCAGGTCTTCCCCCGTGTACCACTTTGGGAAACCCACGAGCCCGTTGCTTACAGTACCCAATGATCCCGTGCCTACTACCTATATTATCATTGTATTGTTGATAATTAAACAAGAGTAGGCTACATCTGACCCCTCTCAGTGATGCCGGTCGCAGACGTTTACCAGCATGGAGAAACCAACTAGCATAGAAATGGTGCCGGAAAACCCTATAAACTTAATTCTAAATATGATGGTGCTTGTGCGTGCGTGCTTGCATGCGCGTGTGTGTGTGCATGCGTGTGTTTGATGGGAGTGACCTTCAAGAATTGTAAGTACACATACATCTGTGCTCAATAGCCACAAAGGGCCATAAAGACGTACGTATTCATCCGTCCACATCCTATACGTCAGGGCGGTGGGGTAGCCTAATGGTTAAAGTGTTTGTTCGTCACGCTGTGGACCCGGGTTCGATTTCCCACATGGGTACAATGTGCGAAGACCATTTCTGATGTTGATAAACCACCGTAATATTGCCAAAAGCGGCGTAAAACCATACTATACATTCACATTCACTATACATACGTCATATCTCATCATTCTCTACATACGTGGATCTCATGCCCCCCTCAATGATACACGTGTGTATGGAATAGACACCCCTACACTACGCACCTACGCTCATGTTCCTAACCAAAATTTCTGCCAAAACAGAAATTCATGCAGGAGTCTTAACACACAAGAGCAATTACATCCATCAAAATATGCGCGTACAAATACCCGTACAAAAAGAGAAGGGTAACACCTCATTAACAGACAAGCGTCCTCCTCACACGTGCGTCCATCCGCATACCCCACGAAGAGCCTTGTATCATCTCACTCGACAAAAATCCCCGGACTCTCCAACTGTCACAGAATATCTTCATGAATAACGGTTCCAATCTAACTCACGTTATTGGTTCTTGTGCACCTAGAAGACCCCCATAACTTGAGACAGCTAGGAGTACACTGTTGATTCCAAAGCTGACCTTTCTCAGCTGATAAGTCCCCGCTAGCGTTAGTGGGGTGTTCCCGGCAGGCGGTCCATCTCCTGTACCAACAAGTTCCTTCGAAAAGCTTCCATTCCATTGGTGAGTCCAAGAGACTCTTACAATCTGATTCCACAGAAAGCCATATCCCGGATGTTATTGAGCGTCTTGTGAAGAAAGGCTCAAGGTTTTCTAACCAGTCATTAGAGATTTCAACACAGTTAGAGGTGTGAAACGGTCGTAATTGACATTTTGCCCAATACAACGCTGTCAAGAGCTTAATGTCCCTATCTGATAACCGAATAAGGCCGCAGAGTCCTCTTCTTTCGTTTCAGTAGCCATATTGGTTAAAGTTTTATGAACCCCCATAGCTTCTCCATGCGCCCAAACTACCCTTTTAATGGCCGTTCCTAGGACAGGAATTAAAGTCTCTGGCTGTGACATTCTATTTGATGAAAACAAAACATTTACTTTACCGCGTGGTTGACGAATTACGCACAAGAAATCAGTTTCTAAGCAGCTAAAAGCTTTTGGCCCAGCGCATCAGATGTATCATTTGCACCTTAATGTCACGCTGGGCTGGCGGTCCGGATATACGTGGAATTATATCCAGGTTTAAGAGTTTTTTTCTGTTATAAACACTGGCAGAAATTCTGCCGAAATAGTCAGCAACAGGTCTACATCATCGACAGGTCCTCATGGACACCACAGACTGGGAATCAAGTTAAGGCTTGATTATATAAACTTAAGTGACAAAAACATTTCTAAAAAAGAAAGAAAATAAGATTCCACTGTTTGATTACCGAAGCAGTATGAAGTTATCAGTCAGTACGCATCAATGATAATGACACCGGGTGTCTGGGAAATGGCAAATGTATCCTGCCCGATCGATGGCGTCCGTAGTTGTATCTTCATAAAATCACCAGAGCACACCGCAAAATTAAGAAGTCAACTGCATCACACAACAGTTTTAAAGAAACGTGATAAGTCCCAACTAAGACACTAGGGCGGTGGGGTAGCCCAGTGATTAAAGCGTTCGCTCGTCACGCCGAAGACCCGGGTTCGATTCCCCACATGGGTACAATGCGTGAAGCCCATTTCTGGTGTCCCCCGCCGTGATAGTGCTGAAATATTGCTAAAAGCAGCGTAAAACCAAACTCACTCACTCACTAAGACATGTCGTCGTCCTGGAGGTCACTGATATACAATTTTAGACAGTGAAATAATTTGACTTGCGTAAATTCGTTGAAGTGAATACATCTATCCAATACTTGCATGGTCTTCATCCCACATCTAGCTGGCATTCTGTAATATAACTGAAATATTGTTCAAGAGTAAATTTTAACTCACTCACTCATTGATTCCGTACTGGACTGAGCAAAGACAAGCGGGGGAATACAAGAGCATTCCCTTGGACGCTTTGTAGGAAGCAGTACTTTCCACTCGGTTGCGTTTTCTTTCATGGACGTGTTTGTGGTGTCTGATGTTGAAATAAGCAAGCCGATTTTAATAACATCATGAAATTGCACATATGTCACTAAGTAATCTGAAACATGAACAACAATAACATATTCAACAAATCGGCGAAAGTATATTGAATCATGGTCTCAAGAAAACCTTGGAAAGAGGTATTTCTTAATCATTTCATCCACGACACATACATAAGCTAATTTGCACCAGGTAATTTTACCTGTGCTAAAATCAATATATTGATGTGGTGGTAGTATGTAATTAGATATTGGAATCACGTAAGAATTTAGTAATTTGCATGTTATAATTTGATTAATCAACTATGAAAAAACCTGTTCAGAGAAAACTCATTCTAACACAGATACACATAGATATCATTCCTCTCTGTCCTTAACCCAATAGGTAGCCTTCTGGTTAAAGCGTTCGATCGTCACGCCGAAGATGCGGGTTCGATCCCCGACATGGATACAATGTGTGAAGCCCATTTGTGGTGCCCCTGCCGTGATTTTGCTGGAATATTGCTAATAACGACATTAAACCATACTCAGTCATTTACCTCCAGGCGAGTAATGATCAGGATCGCAGTCCATCCTAGTTGCAGGAATTTACACAAGTAGGAATCGGATCACAAGAATCTGTGACTCGCCAGAATGCGAGTTATCTAGTGTAATAATATGAATTGCTGTTCAAAGGTTTGCGTGGCCCAGACTCGACCATTTACACGTCTCCGTGATACAGACTGAGTCTAACGCTTGCATAAAATATTACTTATACACCCACTTACTTGAAAAGTTCCATTTTCCTCATCCCTGGTTGAGTAAATTGATATTTTAGGAAAGTCTTGAACAACTAATTTAGCAGCTTCTCGAAACTTTCGAAGAGAGTGGCTTCCGATACCATTCTCGATTCCTTAAGGCTGTATTAAAGTAAATGGAATAACGATATACGTCGCATTAATCTTCCAGTAAGTACCAAAGTGTACATGTATAATAACGGTACATTGCATTGGCATTGCGGGGCGATGTTACCCATCAGACTAATCTCTCGCTGAGGGCGAGATTTTGTTATTCCATCACCAAGTCCTGTATAGCTTAAAATGTCATCGAAAATATAGAAAGAACGCCAAGGTAAGTGCAACGGCTACGTTCTGCGAGGAACCGATGTTTCGCTGTCTGGAGCCGTGACGCTACTTTCAGACATGGACACGTAATGAAATGGCATCGATCAGCGACAGTCGTGACATACCATGTTTGGAGCTCTTTTCGGAGGTGTTCCATTTCCGAGTGGCAAATAGCCGCGGAAGTGCCGGGATTCGCCAGCCAGTCGCACTTTTGGTATCATCCACGAAATGGCGAACCCGGAATCGATGTCCAAATTTGTGAGAATATTTACTTCATCTAAAAAGAGCTTTTTCGGAAATTAGTTTCTGTAACCTGGAAACGAAATTTGAAGGGAGGGTTGAGTGCCTGTGTAATATGATTGTGAAGCAGCTGCCAGTTAGCGGGCGAATCAATACTATAGGGTTATCGCGCTGTGACAACTTACTGCCACTTACGGCACTTCGCATAACGAGGCATTTGGTTAGATATCCCTGTCTAAATGCTTAAAGGAGTGAGAAATTCATTTAGTTTGTCACGCAGGAGAGGTACCGGGCCATTACACGCCTTCAAAGCTAGCGGATGAACTGAAGGCAAGTCCAGTAGAGGCAAGTCCAGTAGAGTGAGTGAGTATGGTTTTACGCCGCTTTTAGCAATATTCCAGCAATATCACGGCGGGGGGACACCAGAAATGGGCTTCACACATTGTACCCATGTGGGGTCTTCGGCGTGACGAGCCAACGCTTTAACCACTTGGCTACCCCACCGCCCTTCAAAAGAACAAGAATGGTGTTGAGGTAGAAGCAGGGATCTAATCCATCACCAGCTGATATGTCACGTACCTGTAGGTATATGTCACTTACCTGTAGGTATATGTCACGTACCTGTAGGTATAGGTATATGTCAAGTACTATGTCGCAGTATTGTAACTGTGTGAGCCTAGGTTCAACTCACAGTGGGAGACATGTCCCGAGTGACGGCAGTCGTTGACGATCACCATTGTAGCGAAAGTGACAAGAATGGACAGGATGTCAAAAGAACAAGACTGACTGACTGACTGAGTTAGGTTTTACGCCGCTGTTAGCAATATTCCAGCAATATCACGGCGGGGGATACAGAAATGGGCTTCACACATTGTACCCATGTGGGGAATCGAACCCGGGTCTTCGGCATGTCGAGCGAACGCTTTAACCACTAGACTACCCCACCGCTCCAGTCCAGTAGATATAAACACACAAGCACACAGTATGTTTACCTTAACATTTTTATTAGTATTATTAACGTTAGTTAGAATGTTTTGTGAGAGCTTGTTGCGATCTACATGTAGTTTTGTTATTTTATGACATGTTTCATATCGGAGCTAAATAAAGCAAACGAGTTTCGAATTGAGCTTGTTACTAGAGAGCATAATTGATTAAAACTGAGAATTTGTAACTTTTATCATTATGTTCGAAAATCTCTTCATAAATACACGTACTGATATATGTTCAGTATACGGAGATGTCTGTTTAGGTAGGGTCGGAGGAGGGGAAATTGGCTTCATCATGGCGTTCAAGAAGATTGCAATTATATAGCAGTGTATTTATGTAGTTTCATTTGAAATTAGAAAAAACCCCACCGATTTTTCGTGCTGTTTGTGTAATGGGCAGTGTGGTGTGGAGTCTTGATTTTTGTTGTCAGCTCACCAGGACCCGAAGGAGATTATTACACGACTCGTCGTCCGCAGAGCTTCTAAGCCCAACAGAGAAAAACGTCTGAGAGGATTCCAAGGGTGGTAGGCCCCGACACACACACAACACTCACACACAGCGCGCGCACGCTCGCACGCACGCACGCACGCACGCACACACACACACAAACACCACCCTCCCCTCTCTCTCTCTCTCTGGCCCGTGAACATCCGGGTTAGAATTGGTCTTCCGTAACCCATGCTTGTCGTAAGAGGCGATACTAAAGGGATCGGGTGGTCAGGCTCGGTAAATGGCGTAAATTGATGATGCTCATGTTGTTGCTCACTGGATTGTCTGGTCCAGACTCGATTGTTTACAGACCGCTGCCATACAGCTGGAATATTGCTGAATGCGGCGTAAAACGAAACTCACTCACTCACGAACACACTCCTAAAATTGAAGTTAAAAAATTGTGCCTGAAATAGAAAAAAATGCTCAAGAACATCCGTCTTAGATGCCACCAGTCACAGAGATGTTATACCATGCGCACATAATAACAACGAGCATTAAAGTTGCAACTGTCAGCCGAAATCGGGCCACCGTTAACGATGTGGGTGAAAGCGACATGTCCTTTAGTCAGAAACTGTTGGCAAACTTACCCGTGTGTTTTACGACGTAAACCTGAACGTCATTCACGCTGTCAGAACATTAGGTCCCCCGACACTAATGAAACTATAATCTTTTGAACGTGAGGCTCTTTTCATGTGCAAAGATATTTCTGCATACGAGTTGTAAATTACTGCAGAGGCAAGTGAGTTGTCAGTCTATAAACAACACACGAACATAAAGCACACTTTCAAACAGCAGTAGTTTCTAATATAGGTTGCCAAATAATCATGATAAACATAATGAGTTCGACAGGGAAGAAGTAGAAATTATATTCATTTACTTCTCTTCATTAACATTGAGCTTGATTAAATGCATCGGCAAGGGACTTTAAAATTGTCTTGTTAATGAAAATTAATGCTTCTTAACCTAATCGTATAGCTCGTGTTTGAAGTAATTGCTTACTGGATGAAAAACTTCAAGCAGCTATCTGCGAATATATTTGTATTGTCATTAAGGATTCGTAGAATATCTAGCCTTGTGACAAACTGGTTCCGTGGAGAATATAAACAAAGTCACATGCACAGTATCTTTCATAAAGAGCTTGGATTGTATCGTAATTAAAAGTGGAGCTAGTTGGCTACGTGCAAAGGTCATTGAACGGTAAACCCATTACGTGCAAGCCGATATCCCTGGGAGAAATGTCATTAGTTTGGTTATCAAATTGCAGCCTAAAGTGTAAAATGTACTTGTATGACTTTTAGTGTGAGGGAATGAGTTTGACTTTCGTAGGTGAAAATATATTAACATTCGTTACTGGGAACTGTTAAATGTTATGTAACGGTGTGAAGGTTTGGTGAGTATGTGTGTGTATGTGCGTGCGCTTGCGTGTGCGTGTGCGTGTCTGCTGGGTTCAAACCCGTGATTTTGCGGTGAAGGTTATGTTTGTTCTCCTTATAAAGCAGGATTATGTTTCGGACCCCACAACACAATATCTTTCAGAGATTTGTCGGGTTAAATATGAAAAACACGGTATCACCTCTATTTCATACTGAATCATAAACATACGCCTATGATGATATAGTCGGAATCGCAGAATCAACTTAACTTTAGAATTAGTTGGAATTTAGGCTGGTACTAGAAAGAAATCCTTAGTTTCAGTTTTCTCGTAACCACAGCAGTTACATGCAAACAGATGTGTCAGACGAAATACACACTGACGGAATGACAAGCTATCACACACGGTCCGTAAAATGTCCTGAACATGGAAACCTTCCTTGAGAACTAGATTACATTTATGAATGTAAAGCTGCTTGTTAGAATGCTTGAGCTACTTGGGTTGATTAAAGTTTATTTAAATCGATCTTCTTCGGCAGATTCTTGCTTGATTATTTGATTCGAGATCGCTCCCCTAATTCGCCCCGTCAATACCCTCGCCGGTGGGGTAGTCAGTTACCAAATGCTCCGTGCTTCAACTAAACTGTGTCAGATCCGGCCAAGGGCTACAAATCTCCAAATTAGATACTCTCTGTACAATGAGCACTAAATCATGGAGAAAAATGAATTATTTTCCTTTCAACTGCAAACAAAGCCATTGATGAGGGTACGAGAGGCTTCTAGAGATGGCTGGTATTTGACGTGGGTTTTCAACAGATGTCTGGACTGGGAGATTGGATATAGTCTCGTAATGAATCACGGTAAAACTCGGGAAGACACACAACCAATCAGGATGCGGTTGAATATGACGTCATTCATCACCAACCCAACATAGCGTGAGATGATTCGGTTCACAAATACAAGATGGCGAGCTATTCAGACGGAGCGGTAGTAAAGTTATCGTTGTCATTCTGATGCTGACAAGTATGAATGAGTTGTGTTTTTTACAATAATGGAACACAGGTCTATATATTATATTTTCTCGTGAAACCAATTGGTTTGCATTGACATCTGGGAGATAAGTTAGGCACACACTGATGAGATTTTCAGATTCCACTAGATGTGAAATGTATTGCCAACTGGATTAGGTGTTTTTTCAGAAATTCGAAAATTACTTACTGGGCTGATGAATTGACCTATCTAAACATCAGTGGGCTTCCTTTACAGCATGTAATTGACCTGTAACATTACTGTAATATACTAACCTTCCATGACACTGTATCAACATTGTTCTTGTCGTTTTGTCGTTGTTTAACGCCGCACTCGGCAATATTCAGCGATATGATGGAGGTCTAGTAACCGAGGCTGGACCCTGAAACCTGCCCGACATCGATGAGCATCGATCCTCGCAACTGGAATACAATGACATCAACAGCGAAGTCAGCGAACTTGACCACCCGATCCCATCATCTCTTTCTAAAGACATGGGTTCCTGAAGATTCTAACCCGGATCTTCAGGGATAATTGGTCTTGTAAGGTCATCGAATGATTAATGCTATAACCTGTTATGTTAGGCGAGACAAGAGAGAAAAGTGCATTGAACGGGAGGGAGGGTGTTGTGTCTTGTGCTTGTACGTTGTATGTGATTGCGTATGTGTGTGTGCGTCCCATGAAATACTGCAGCGAGTATGTATTACGTCTGACACGACCTCTTTGCGGTCTTTCGCAAGACCGAATTGAAGTACAATGTGCGACAGGGACAAGATAGTATCGCCAACAGCACCTAGAAGAAAACACATTATGCATATATCCTTGATATATAACAGTATAACCAGCAATAGCCACGTTCAGTTGACCAGCGCATCAACCCGACTATTGTATCAAAATTGTTCTGTTTTGTATCCTGAATCAAAGGGTAAAGGCATAACCCATATTTATAGTATATAACAAGGGAACAAGTTCACGAATTCTATTCAAATTCTATTTGTATCAATCAGAATAGAAAGTCGCCCACAGGAAGCCCCCGTGGTGTCGAGGTGTGTTTGAAGTCAAACATGCTGGCGGTTTGTCATTTGGCCTTTAGGATTAGGAGTCATGACGAAGGAAATAATAGACATTTAAGCACCAACAGACATGCTGCGACACGGACTGAAGTTGATCGTCTGCTGGATCAGAAGGGAAGACCCATTTTGTATGAGCAGTCGGCAGGTGTCGTCTGATCTCTGAAGCAGACGTCTTGGGATCTGGTTATTTCCATTTGGGGTTGCCGTGTGGCGCTGTCCACTTTAATAGTATTGTGTACAGTGCAGGAGGAAATTGTGTAAATTAACGGACGCAGTTTAATACATAACCAAAATGAAAGGCACAATTTGTAGTGGAGGTTTCAGAGATTGGTTTAGTCAATTATCGATGAAATATTAATTCTTCACAAATACACACACCAAAATAGAAGAAAGAACCCTTCCGTTCAACGTCAGCAATATGCAATCCATGTTTATTAAACTATTTATGTTATTTTAGATGTGCCTCACATAGGTTTGGTATTGCAGAAAGGGTTGGGCGCAAGAGAAAACAACCTGATCAAGGGACTGTGAGACAGACTATTGTCTTAGAGACACTGACGAATACTAAACTGTATCAGTATTAATACAAAGAACGATGCGAAAGATACTAGGTTTGATGAGATCAGATTTAGACTCCCATGCGAACAAAATTTTACAACTTTTAACAAAAGTGTCATGATCGATATATTTTTTCACCATTTTCGCGTTTAATAGCATTGAAGTAGAATTAAATCAACCTAATATCTTTCAGGTGGTCCACAGTGTTGCCATATTGACTGACTTCAAATATTCTTAAAACTGAAATACATCCCCGTGTTGGTTTATTGTCATTTGGAGGTTTCATTTTATAATTACACTGGAAACATTAAGGTCGTTTTTACTAGCCATCTTCACTAATCTGATCAGATACTGACGACAAACACACGCTCGGAATGCCAGTCGCCGTACTAGAATGTCGGAGAAATTGTGCATTCAAAGTTAACGGCAGATGGCATTACATGACGAAAACCTCTATCTCCAACTTAACTGGATCTGGTTTCACACATCAAATGGCAGAGATTCGTGAAAACGTCTAATCTTTCCATTACGATAACTTAATGACCGCAATCTGAATCGTCACACGGGGTTCTTGTACAAACGCCTCCAATTTATTGACGTGTTTGTGGAAGCGAGCGCCATGTTGCGTGTCAAGGGGAGATTACTCAAGCAACTTCCGACACATTGCTCTTTTACGATTGGTGGTGTTGTAAGCGATCTTGGTCATTGATTTATTGCATGGAGTGTCCAACTAGCGCCAGTCCAAGTGGCGATGAGCTCGATGTTCATTTAGCCGGGATGTTTCTCAAAACACAGACAAAGTAAATGGCCGCGCTCTAAGCCTTTCAGAACACGAACGAGAGGAATGGATCAATATTATTTCATTACCCATATCATCTGATCAAAGCGAAACGTCTATAATCTATTGAATCTTCACGAAGCGGGATGGGGTCAGCCAAGCAAATTGTTGCGTGTTGTAGACAGGACGGGAGCTGCAAAGGAATTTGTTTGCAGATACCGGCTTACAAAGGGCAATTGTTAAAGAACAAAATTTGGAGTTTCACTCAAGTGTGTGTCACAAGTATTTGATAGTGGCGTACAATAGAAAATATGGCAACGGAGCTTCGGTGATATTGATTTTGTTTACAGCCTCTTTGATAGTTGGAACGAACTGAAGAGTGTTATTTCAAAGGCAATATGAAACGCAAATGAAATGCTTCCCAAATGGGCATCTGCTGCAGCGGTTTGCTGTAAAACTGTTTTGCTTGACATGGAATATTTCATTTGATTGTTTGACAGCCATTACCAGTAATGAAAATAACACAGGATAATAAAATTCGAGTAATTGAATCAGTTGTCGTTTTCTCATATCCTGGAGGGTCGTAGAGGCAAACAAAACATTCGTGTTTTATGGGATAATTTATTAAATATGAACCAGAATGTTTAGTTTTATACTCAAAGTTGAGGTCTGTACTTTGGATTGGGATAAGTTTTTCTGAACATTAGAGAACACATGTTGACTTAGTGCAAGTTCTGAAAGGACGTGGGATGCAATTTAAACCGCTGTTATACATCTCTTTCTCATAGCTGCTGTCGTTGTCAGGAAGGATGAAGACAAGAAGGTGAACACTGATAGATTTAAACCATTTGCTCATGTCAACTACTTTTCCATGTCCTGTTGTTTTGTTTGCCTGACCTAAGCTTAAAAGTCACCGCTGACACGTTGTTGAGCGAGGGAGATTTAGCAGCGGCAGCAGCAACTGTCAGAAGACGTGCTGGTACTCCTACTCTAGGCGTCCTTCTGTTTACTCCCCTAATCAGGGGCAGAAATTACACGCGCATGACAGAAGCCGACATCGAAGAACTATGACTTCCAACCATATGTTTTCACTCCAACATGAATTGGTAAGCATTGTGTTGTCAGTATCCAATGGTTTTTTAAATGCTATTTGGCGGCGGTCTGTAAATAATCAAGACTGGACCAGACAATCCAGTGACCATCATCATGAGCATCGACCTACGGAATTGGGATACGATGACATGTGTCAACCAGGTCAGCGAGCCTGACCACCCCACCTTATTAGTCGCCTCTTACGACAAGCATGGGTTGCTGAAGACCAATTCTATCCCGGATCTTTACGGGCCCCCCTCTTACGACAAGCAAGGGATACTCAAGACCAATTCTAACCCGGATCTTTACGGGTAGCATGCCATTGTACCTCGTGGGTCATTGCTCATACTATTAACAACTGTTTCGTTTTATTTACGTATATTTAACATATCGCCCTGTTAAAGCTGGCAAACTGTTGGCAGTGACGTCAAACAATATTCACACTCTCCTACTGAACATTAATCCCAAAGCCGCTAAGTTTCGCTAAAATGGTGTCCTTGGGGGGTAAGGTTTGGTAAGGTAACCTTGCTGATTGTTGCATCCTAACCCGACGGTGAGACACGTTGCTCATTTCAGTCACTGGTTTCCATTGTCCAGATGGGGCGGTGGGGTAGCCTAGTGGTTAAAGAGTTTGCTCGTCATGACGAAGACCTGGATTCGATTCCCCACATGGGTACAATGTGTGCAACCCATTTCTGGTGTTCCCGCCGTGATAGTGCTGCAATATTGCTAAAGGCAGCGTAAAACCGTACTTACTCACTCACTCCGTGTCCAGACACGATGATTTACCACTGACCTTTGCAAACACAAGATTCGGTGTTATTCTGAATACCATCACTGTGTAACTTCCTTAAGAGTTTGTCAAAAAAGACCTTTTCTCGAAATCAACTTAAAAATTTGTTTCTGAAAATTAAAGTTGAAACTATTCCAAGCTTTGTGGAAACATACCACCCGTTGGCTGACCAGAATCTCAATGCCATCACATTCACGGATAAACTGTGCGGAGGTTTATGGCAATAAGAATTTAATGTTTCCAAATGACAAAATTCGGATAAAACCTTGTGCAATCTTTATTCGTGTAATGCGCTGTTATTTTGATTAGCCGGTTGCTGATGAGGGAGGCTGCATTCAAAAACACAGATTCAGTTCCAGCTGAGATTCTAGTAAAGCCTCACTGTAATTCGAAATATCACGGCTAGGGATCTCTGTAACATTTACCAGGCCCAAAATGACTTTGTTTTTCATTCATCTCCGTCGATGTTATGTACGCTGGGGACTCGATCAAATTTGCTGTTTCGTCTGTTAAGAATCACGCCAGTAATAATGATGCTGGGTCGGGCTCTAATCTGGTCGCCCATCTCGACCAAAGTCCCTCAGGTGCGCTAGAGACCGAATTGGACCAGATGGCACCTGATGGGACGGGTCGTGTTTTCTGTACGCTAATGATACGATTCCAGGCCTGCGTTGCTTAAGATGAAATCTCCGGCTTGTAATAAGACGTGGGGCGATGTTTAAGCTCAATTATTATTCACAACAGATGCAAAGCAAATTACAAGAGAGGAGTCATGGGATTTACCTATAGGTCAACGAGCAGGCTCGGTAACGTTAGTCTACAATCTGGACATGGCCATTACGCGGTTTGAAAATAATAAAGGCACCTGAGCAACAAATCAGCTGATCATGCCAGTATATATCCAGTGGTATGTACGTATTGGTATATCGCCTTACGGTATGTAGGAATGCTGTTGGTCATGTCTTCTGGGTATTTATGGTCATAACTTCCCAGACAAGGAAGTACTACAAGGATGAACTAAATTCAGGTGATAAACAGACAAACACATACGTACATAGAGGGCAAGTGATCGTGTGTGCTAGGATATAATCCATGTGGGTGAGTGAGTGAGAATGGTTTTCAACCGCTTTTAGCAATGCAAGAACACCAGAAATGGACTTCACACATTGTATCCATGCGGGGAATCGAACTCGGATCTTCGGCGTGACCAACGAACACTTTGGCCAAGTCGTTAATGGTGGACGGTCACTGTAGGAACGGTCTGTGACGTGATTGTTTTGCTGAAAACGACCCCATAAGTGCCACATGGTGTTTCTTTGGAGGTTCAATCGACCCTCAACGAAGCATACCTGTAGCTCCCCATCTGGCATTTTACCCATGGCGTGGCATGCCGAACCTGTTCCTGAAAGATGAATAGAGGTGTTTCTCTCTGACTTCTCCAGACTTCATTGTGTGGAAATGGCATGCGGCTGGTTGTCTAGCTTTTTAAAATAAACATTGCTGACAATTTTCATGTCATGCTGGTTGCAAATTTCGAGCAATTCGAACAACCATTGCGTTTCCTCAACCATTTTAACACACTCTTTCTCTGGTTCAAATAAATAAATGCATTCACAAAATTACCAAAGAAAACTTTCATGTCATAAATACGTTTGCCTTTCTTTCGTTACCATATTATCTCAAATGTCCCTTCTCCGCCTAATGTTGCCTACACCAATCAAATCTTTGTTGTTTTTTCTCATCACGTTTCTTACGTATGTCGAATTCTTTTCTTTTTTTAAAAATTAAAACCATTCGAATAAGCAAGAACAACAATAGTCAATGGAAACGATTAGGTTTGTGGATGACAGAATAAGAGTTTTCATGTTGCCTAATTAAGTGTCACAAGCTTAATTTATATCAGTGCTCAGATATTGTCATTTTTTGCAAGAATGCATTCAGCAATCGGCCCTTGTCCTTACACCAACACCCGTGAAGATCCGGGCTAGAATTGATCTTCAGCAACCCATGCTTGTCGTAAGAGGCGCCTAACGGGATCGGGTGGTCAGGCTCGCTGACTTGGTTGACACATGTCATTGTATCCCAGTTGCGTGGATCGATGTCCATGCTGTTGATCACTGAATTGTCTGGTCCAGATTCGATTATTTACAGACCGCTGCCATGTTGCTGGAACATTGCTGAGTGCGGCGTAAAACAACAAACCAACCATACACCGACACATCTCTATGGACAGACCAACCCAGCTGCATGCAACTGAGACACTTCATAGGTCGATGACCTTACTGTGTTTTACTGATCATTGTGAAAATATTATGACACCTGGTGTCGAATAAAACACTGGATGGCCATCAGCAAACACACTGTAAAGGTTAAGGTCATTATGGAATCTGCAGTAGGATCAGAAATATAGCAGTTATTTAAATAACTGTGTCGATGAGTTTCGTCTCTGAAAGTTTCAGAATCAGCTGGTGATGGATTAGATCCCTGCTGCTACCTCAACACCATTCTTGTTCTTTTGACATCCTGTCAATTCTTGTCACTTTCGCTACAATGGTGATCGTCAACGACTGCCATCACTCGGGACATGTCTGCCACTGTGAGCTGAATATAGGCTCACACAATACGACACAGTACTCGACATATACCTACAGGTAAGTGTACACTGTTTTGGTCATTGGTATGCAATTATCCTTAACATCTTGTTCTAACATCCTTGTTGATGTAAAATTACATCTATACGGTGAGTGAGTTTAGTTTTACGCCGCACTCAGCAATATTCCAGCTATATGGCGGCGGTCTGTAAATAATCGAGTCTGAACCAGACAATCCAGTGATCAACAGCATGAACATCGATCTACGTAATTCGGATACGATGACATGTGTCAACCAGGTCAACAAGTCTGACCATCTGATCCCGTTTGTCGCCTATTACGAAGCTATACGGCTTGGTTACAAAGCTATACGGCAATGCAAATCACACGGTTACAGAAAACGAGCCAGTCGTATTACATGTAATGCTCAAAGGTTTGTTTAATGAAATGTTCTTTCGACAATGCACTTTTTAGGTGAATACGTAACGTGCCTCTGCGTGTCTTTGTGACGGGTGGTATTGGGTCACGCTGACCTTTTTGCCAACACCTGGTGACATCACAATTTGAAAATGATTCATTAACACCTGAAAATGGTAAAGTCGGGATCGTACCTTTGGCCGCTTTTAGGACAGTGTTCTTGTGAATATGGAGACGATTTTGTTGTTTTATATTTCAAACTCAAACCACCACCCCCTCTTACACAACGCGTGACCCGTGAAGATCCGGGTTCCTATTGGTCTTCAGTATCCCATGCTAGTCGTAAGAGACATGATCGCTAACATAGCGCATCCCAATAGCGTAGAACGATGTTCATGATGCCAATCACTGGATTGTCTGGTCCAGACTCGTGTATTTACAGACCGCCGCCATGTAGCTGGAATATTACTGAGTGCGGCGTAAAACCAAACTCACTTATTCACTCACTCTTACACAACGCATGTAGCGTGATTTTGAAAGAAGGCGAAGTTCCTAAAAAACCCGTTTATAGACAACTAAACTTATTTCAGTTCCAAGATGACTGACTGAGTTTGGTTTTACGCCACTTTTAGCAATATTCCAGCAATATCACAGCGGGGGACACCCGAAATGGGCTTCACACATTGTACCCATGTGGGGATTCGAACCCGGGTCTTCGGCGTGACGAGCCAACGCTTTAACCACTAGGCTACCCCACCGCCCCTCCAAGATGAAACTACCGGGGTATGATAAACTCCTCCCTTGAACAAGAATCATGTATTATTCCACTTTGTACTACCTGAGCTAAAGTAATCAACATCCATATTTGCGGGTATGACCTCGTTTTGGAATCGGTCAAAGGTCACATGCATAAATATTAAGAATCCGCTAAAGATGGACTCCAGGTTTCTAGACGATTGCAAAGTATATCATTTTATAAGGACTGAACATCAGTGTGTATTCTGATAGCCTGCAAATTTACATTACAAACTGACAGCTGCAGATTAGCTGTTGAGTACCAGGCATATTCGGTATAATTTAAAAAAGATAATCCAACCAATTTAAAACAGTTCTCGGAGAGAGGTACCCCGAGGCCACTATGAACGGTAACGTCGATTCAAATTACACACTGCTGGAAAAGACGAGCTCTTTTTCTGGAAATCTGAATACTAACAAGCGCAAGTTTTCTCCAATTAAATATTCTTACAAGAAGACGTTAAATATCGTCAACGTCTTGCACGCCAGAAACGGTTGCTGGACACATCACGCGAGGTCATCATGGCGGTTAAAGGGGTAGTGTGCTCAACGTTATCATATGGTTCGGTGTCACTTCCGAGTTTGGAGAAAGCGTAGGAAGTTATCTATGGCGCCAGCGATAGGTTAAATGTCACGTGAGCCATGTCATCCTACCGGGTACATGTTCACTGCTGAGGCATATTTCGAACAAAATTACTTGTCTAAGGGGACACCACATGCAATATATATTTCATTGTGGTTCAAGCCAAAGAAACTCCGAGTGATCAAGCTACCGAATAAACGACAAATATTGGCTAACTATCACTACTTGAAATAGCACTTGTTTGTGATATAGCCGGAACTGTGCCATGGACACTTTGGAAATGGTTTTGCTTCTTATTTGTGGCCTTACGCTATATATACATGAGCACAATCTAAATAACTGAACATTTAATGTAATGGGACTTTTACGATCTCCCTTTGACAATAACCACATGCAAAAGCAATTACGGATTTTCTTTACAAAGCTGACATTTGTAGTTCTAAACAATCCAAAGGACAGAATCCATTAACTATTTTCTATTCTTTGTTTATGTGCTTTCGTGTCCCGACTGAAAATCTTTTAAAACCCAAATAGATTCATACAAACAAAAGGGCATGATAACTCACCGTGTCGATTTGTATAATAGGCTTATAAAAAATGTGCAATAGATATTTTCAAATGTCACAGTTTAACATTGTCACGTGTACTGATGCTTATCAGCAGGAAGTGTGGTGTAGTGTATTTAAGAAAAACACTTCGCTCTACCACAGTGCCCGACTGAGTGAGTGAGTTGGGTTTTACACCGCTTTAAGCAATATTCCAGCAATATCACAACGGGGGACACCAGAAATGGGCTTCACACATTGTAAACATGTGTGGAATCTGTACACAAGGCTACCTCACCGCCCCGGTCAGTGCTTAATTTGTATCACTCTATACCAAGGCAAATGTCAGTTTCCACCTTTCGATTGTTGTGCCTTTAACTTAAGAAATACACTTCGCTCTACCACCATGTATAGTGTAATAAAACACACTTTTGCCCTGAACTATTATAGTTAAAGCACGAGGACGCTTGCGTCCGAGTTCTATAACGTTATAATAGTTCAGGGCGAAAGTGTGTTTTATTACACTATACATGGTGGTAGGGCGAAGTGTATTTCTTTTTCTAAGATGCCAAATTTAATACTTTCTAAAGATAATTACGATTAATTTAAGGCAGAAAACAAACGACTGTGTCGGTGACCTAAATTAAGAATCCTCGCACAGGGCTAACTGGCGCGCTGTTCTATTGATGTGTCTGCCCCCCTACGTTAAGACGAACGTTACCAGAAAAAAACAAATGATAACAGTTTGATGACGGTTTACGTTCGGATTAAATATCTTCTCTGAATTATTTTAATTACATCTGTCATTAACGTAAACCATATGGGGCAATATGAACGTTGCATTTCTCCTACCAGCGTAAGTTAAGATCAGTACATCCAGAGGAAGTTGAGTAGTCAAGCGACATTCCACAATTGCATTGTGGGAATGTAAACATTACGAACGTTACCGTGTCGCTGAAAACTTGTGAGTCGAAATGACACATTTTAACCGTCGTAAAACATAAACGTAATGTTTCCACCAGTGATGTTAGCTGCGTGAAGCAACAGCAAACCAAGAAACTGGATGCAACGGTGTAGTTTACTGTAGGAGGCCGTACGAGGCGATGACAACTGACATGCATCGTGACGTCGCTTACATTGTGACGTAATGTAAAATGGTTCGATTACGAGGGGGCACACTAGAATGGCGCAGTGACGGGATAACGTCATTCAATTGTTACGTCATCAAAAAACTATACCTTTATTGTCTGATAATGTATTTTTTTTCGATTGTTCTAACCGCTAGGCATCTTAGAATTGTGTTTACTGCGCAACTCCAACTGTCGTTTATGGGATTGCTATTACGACATGTGTTAAGTCAACCTGGTCGTCAGAGAATAACAGACATATATTGTCAACCATTCGTTGTTATAATCGAGTGGATTATTTTCCATTTTATCTTTCATTTGATCTTCAGGCACCCATGGTGTTATAGGAATCGCTTAACGGATCGGATGGTCAGGCTTGCTGACTTGATCATGCTTGTATGTCAGCTGTACAGGTCGATGCTTGTCATTGTATGTCAGCTGTACAGGTCGATGCTTGTCATTGTATGTCAGCTGTACAGGTCGATGCTTGTCATTGTATGTCAGCTGTACAGGTCGATGCTTGTCATTGTATGTCAGCTGTACAGGTCGATGCTTGTCATTGTATGTCAGCTGTACAGGTCGATGCTTGTCATTGTCGATGTCAGCTGTACAGGTCGATGCTTGTCATTGTATGTCAGCTGTACAGGTCGATGTCATTGTATGTCAGCTGTTGTCGATGCTTGTCATTGTATGTCAGCTGTACAGGTCGGGTCGATGCTTGTCATTGTATGTCAGCTGTACAGGTCGATGCTTGTCATTGTATGTCAGCTGTACAGGTCGATGCTTGTCATTGTATGTCAGCTGTACAGGTCGATGCTTGTCATTGTATGTCAGCTGTACAGGTCGATGCTTGTCATTGTATGTCAGCTGTACAGGTCGATGCTTGTCATTGTATGTCAGCTGTACAGGTCGATGCTAGTCTTGTCAGCTGTACAGGTCGAGTTTTGTCATTTGATGCTAGCTGTGTCATTGTATGTCAGCTGTACAGGTCGATGCTTGTCATTGTATGTCAGCTGTACAGGTCGATGCTTGTCATTGTTATGTCAGCTGTACAGGTCGATGCTTGTCATTGTATGTCAGCTGTACAGGTCGATGCTTGTCATTGTATGTCAGCTGTACAGGTCGATGCTTGTCATTGTATGTCAGCTGTACAGGTCGATGCTTGTCATTGTATGTCAGCTGTACAGGTCGATGCTTGTCATTGTATGTCAGCTGTACAGGTCGATGCTTGTCATTGTCGATGCTTGTCATTCATGTCAGCTGTACAGGTCGATGCTTGTCATTGTATGTCAGCTGTACAGGTCGATGCTTGTCATTGTATGTCAGCTGTACAGGTCGATGCTTGTCATTGTATGTCAGCTGTACAGGTCGATGCTTTAGTCATTGTATGTCAGCTGTAGCAGGTCGATGCTTGTCATTGTATGTCATTGTCAGCTGTACAGGTCGATGCTTGTCAGCTGTACAGGTCGATGCTTGTCATTGTATGTCAGCTGTACAGGTCGATGCTTGTCATTGTATGTCAGCTGTACAGGTCGATGCTTGTCATTGTATGTCAGCTGTACAGGTCGATGCTAGTCATTGTATGTCAGCTGTACAGCTGTACAGATGTCATTGTGTATGTCAGCTGTACAGGTCGATGCTTGTCATTGTATGTCAGCTGTACAGGTCGATGCTTGTCATTGTGCTGCTTGTCATTGTATGTCAGCTGTACAGGTCGATGCTTGTCATTGTATGTCAGCTGTACAGGTCGATGCTGCATTGTCATTGTACAGGTGTCAGCTGTACAGGTCGATGCTTGTCATTGTATGTCAGCTGTACAGGTCGATGCTTGTCATTGTATGTCAGCTGTACAGGTCGATGCTTGTCATTGTGTCAGCTGTACAGGTCGATGCGTCATTGCTCAGTCGATGCTTGTCATTATGTCAGCTGTACAGGTCGATGCTTGTCATTGTATGTCAGTCAGCTGTACAGGTCAGCTGTACAGGTCGATGCTTGTCATCAGCTGTGTATGTCAGCTGTACAGGTCGATGCTTGTCATTGTATGTCAGCTGTACAGGTCGATGCTTGTCATTGTCGATGTCAGCTGTACAGGTCGATGCTTGTCATTGTATGTCATTGTATGCTAGCTGTACAGGCTCATTGTATGTACAGGTCGATGCTTGTCATTGTATGTCAGCTGTACAGGTCGATGCTTGTCATTGTATGTCAGCTGTACAGGTCGATGCTTGTCATTGTATGTCAGCTGTACAGGTCGATGCTTGTCATTGTGTGTCAGCTGTACAGGTCGATGCTTGTCATTGTATGTCAGCTGTACAGGTCGATGCTTGTCATTGTATGTCAGCTGTACAGGTCGATGCTTGTCATTGTATGTCAGCTGTACAGGTCGATGCTTGTCATTGTATGTCAGCTGTACAGGTCGATAGCTACAGGTCATTGTATGTCAGCTGTACAGGTCGATGCTTGTCATTGTATGTCAGCTGTACAGGTCGATGCTTGTCATTGTATGTCAGCTGTACAGGTCGATGCTTGTCATTGTATGTCAGCTGTACAGGTCGATGCTTGTCATTGTATGTCAGCTGTACAGGTCGATGCTTGTCATTGTGTGTCAGGTCGATGCTGTACAGGTCGATGCTTGTCATTGTATGTCAGCTGTACAGGTCGATGCTTGTCATTGTATGTCAGCTGTACAGGTCGATGCTTGTCATTGTATGTCAGCTGTACAGGTCGATGCTTGCGGATCGATTGTCATTGCATGTATGTCAGCTGTACAGGTCGATGCTTGTCATTGTATGTCAGCTGTACAGGTCGATGCTTGTCATTGTATGTCAGCTGTACAGGTCGATGCTTGTCATTGTATGTCAGCTGTACAGGTCGATGCTTGTCATTGTATTCAGCTGTCATTGTCGATGTCAGCTGTACAGGTCGATGCTTGTCATTGTATGTCAGCTGTACAGGTCGATGCTTGTCATTGTATGTCAGCTGTACAGGTCGATGCTTGTCATTGTATGTCAGCTGTACAGGTCGATGCTTGTCATTGTATGTCAGCTGTACAGGTCGATGCTTGTCATTGTATGTCAGCTGTACAGGTCGATGCTTGTCATTGTATGTCAGCTGTACAGGGTCGATGCTTGTCATTGTATGTCAGCTGTACAGGTCGATGCTTGTCATTGTATGTCAGCTGTACAGGTCGATGCTTGTCATTGTATGTCAGCTGTACAGGTCGATGCTTGTCATTGTATGTCAGCTGTACAGGTCGATGCTTGTCATTGTATGTCAGCTGTACAGGTCGATGCTTGTCTTGTCATTGTATGTCAGCTGTACAGGTCGATGCTTGTCATTGTATGTCAGCTGTACAGGTCGATGCTTGTCATTGTATGTCAGCTGTACAGGTCGATGCTTGTCATTGATGCTTGTCAGCTGTACAGGTCGATGTCTGTGTCATTGTCAGCTGTACAGGTCGATCAGCTGTCAGCTGTACAGGTCGATGATGCTTGTCATTGTATGTCAGCTGTACAGGTCGATGCTAGTCATTGTATGTCAGCTGTACAGGTCGATGCTTGTCATTGTATGTCAGCTGTACAGGTCGATGTTGTCATTGTATGTCAATGCTTGTCATTCAGCTGTACAGGTCGATGCTTGTCATTGTATGTCAGCTGTACAGGTCGATGCTTGTCATGTGTAGCAGGTCGATTGTCATTGTATGTCAGCTGTAATTGTGTCAGCTGTACAGGTCGATGCTTGTCATTGTATGTCAGCTGTACAGGTCGATGCTTGTCATTGTATGTCAGCTGTACAGGTCGATGCTATGTCATTGTCGATGCTTGTCATTGTATGTCAGCTGTACAGGTCGATGCTTGTCATTGTATGTCAGCTGTACAGGTCGATGCTTGTCATTGTATGTCAGCTGTACAGGTCGATGCTTGTCATTGTATTGTATGTCAGCTGTACAGGTCGATGCTTGTCATTGTATGTCAGCTGTACAGGTCGATGCTTGTCATTGTATGTCAGCTGTACAGGTCGATGCTTGTCATTGTATGTCAGCTGTACAGGTCGATGCTTGTCATTGTATGTCAGCTGTACAGGCTTGTCATTGATCAGCTGTACAGGTCGATGCTTGTCATTGTATGTCAGCTGTACAGGTCGATGCTTGTCATTGTATGTCAGCTGTACAGGTCGATGCTTGTCATTGTATGTCAGCTGTACAGGTCGATGCTTGTCATTGTATGTCAGCTGTACAGGTCGATGCTTGTCATTGTATGTCAGCTGTACAGGTCGATGCTTGTCATTGTATGTCAGCTGTACAGGTCGATGCTTGTCATTGTATGTCAGCTGTACAGGTCGATGCTTGTCATTGTATGTCAGCTGTACAGGTCGATGCTTGTCATTGTCATGTCAGCTGTACAGGTCGATGCTTGTCATTGTATGTCAGCTGTACAGGTCGATGCTTGTCATTGTATGTCAGCTGTACAGGTCGATGCTTGTCATTGTATGTCAGCTGTACAGGTCGATGCTTGTCATTGTATGTCAGCTGTACAGGTCGATGCTTGTCATATGTTGTCATGTGTATGCTTGTATCATTGTATGTCAGCTGTACAGGTCGATGCTTGTCATTGTATGTCAGCTGTACAGGTCGATGCTTGTCATTGTATGTCAGCTGTACAGGTCGATGCTTGTCATTGTATGTCAGCTGTACAGGTCGATGCTTGTCATTGTATGTCAGCTGTACAGGTCGATGCTTGTCATTGTATGTCAGCTGTACAGGTCGATGCTTGTCATTGTATGTCAGCTGTGTATGTCAGCTGTACAGGTCGATGCTTGTCATTGTATGTCAGCTGTGTCAGCTGTACAGGTCGATGCTTGTCATTGTATGTCAGCTGTACAGGTCGATGCTTGTCATTGTATGTCAGCTGTACAGGTCGATGCTTGTCATTGTATGTCAGCTGTACAGGTCGATGCTTGTCATTGTATGTCAGCTGTACAGGTCGATGCTTGTCATTGTGTCAGCTGTACAGGTCGATGCTTGTCATTGTATGTCAGCTGTACAGGTCGATGCTTGTCATTGTATGTCAGCTGTACAGGTCGATGCTTGTCATTGTATGTCAGCTGTACAGGTCGATGCTTGTCATTGTATGTCAGCTGTACAGGTCGATGCTTGTCATTGTATGTCAGCTGTACAGGTCGATGCTTGTCATTGTATGTCAGCTGTACAGGTCGATGCTTGTCATTGTATGTCAGCTGTACAGGTCGATGCTTGTCGTATGTCAGCTGTACAGGTCGTGCTTGTGTATGTCAGCTGTACAGGTCGATGCTTGTCATTGTATGTCAGCTGTACAGGTCGATGCTTGTCATTGTATGTCAGCTGTACAGGTCGATGCTTGTCATTGTATGTCAGCTGTACAGGTCGATGCTTGTCATTGTCTGTCAGCTGTACAGGTCGAAGCTTGTCATTGTGTGTCAGCTGTAGAGGTTGACGCTGAAGCTGTCAATCACTGGTTAGTCTGACCCAGAAGCAATTCTTTGCAGACAGCTGTCAAAAGACTGAAACAGTGCTGAGATGCACAGATAATCCTAAACTTCTGTTGAGCGGTACCAGTTTTAAGGCTCGTCCATTTACAGGCGATGACATGTAGCAGCAAAACCTTTGACAAACATCAAATGTAAAGATGTCAGTCGTTTTGAAAACTTTCAAATTGTACAGTTTCCACCAAATCTTAATTCATTAAACGCTTAGCGAAATCACTATTTTTGTAATTACTAGATCTCATTTCGAGAAGGCGGCTCGTCAGATGTCGTAGACACGTCTAAGTGATAAGAAAACAAATAAATACCATGAACTCGAAATCCCGAGAAGCCCAAAATGTCATGCACATCGTCTCAGCCATGTTGCTAATGACGTGTTAACATTAAACCGTGAGTCCTCCTGCCTGCACATCTGTGTTGGAACAGTGCCATCACTGTAAGATAATCCAATGATGTATCTCCAGACTGGACTGTTGTGTCCACTTGCCGGCTAATTGATAGCTCTACTGCCACTGACCACGGCCGTCTTGGCCGGAAGTTCAACCGATGGATCTTTGGAGGCTGCACATGGGTCGGATGTATTCTTGGAATCCACGGATAAGATGCCAACCATGAGTCTACGTACATGTATATCCATACAGTTTTCTGTAGTTACATGTGTATTTAAAGGCAAAGACCCAATGTCGCTGGTATCCGAATAAGGAATATGCTAAATTGAGTGAGTGAGTGAGTTCTAGTTTTACGCCGCTTTTAGCAATATTCCAGCAATATCACGGCGGGGGACACAAGAAATGGGCTTCACACATTGTACCTATGTGGGGAATCGTATATGCTAAAGAATATATTTCTAAAAATGACAAAACAACGCACAAAAAAATAGTGTTTAAGTGACTGATAAAGAAAAGGATGTTTAAGTCATTGTGAGTGATTGTTGTGGTTTTCGTGTGGTTTCTATTTCGATCTTCCTGTCTAGCAATAGTTAGTTTCTTCAGCGTGTGTCTTCAACAATTATAGTGCCCAACTCCATACGCTATATGAAAATCATATGAAAATTAAAAGAAAATTAAGAAATAAAATGCATCATAAACCATTACTTTACTACAGTGTCAGGCAGTACTAACACATAGATTTAATGCAGATTCTGTGCTTGGTCGTGCTACCGGTAGGACAGGACTTGCTCAGCTTTTCACGAACACCTGGTGTCATAATTGATTCCCGTGACCATTCACATCATTTTCACAGCTATGTTACGTTTACGCCAAATGGAATGTATTTCGTCGAAAAATCGAGATTGGTTATTTATAATGTGTAGTCGACGTTTCATATTTTCATATGTAATATTCGCTTTATGTCCAGCAAGTGGGAGTTAAGTTTACAATATGGCTGACACATCAGACATCGGATTATGATCTGCATATGTTTTGCATATGGTTACATAAGCTCTGAACACGACTGAAAACAACATTTAAGGTTATTATTAATTTGATTTCTAAGATGCCTAGCGGTTAGAACAATCGAAAAAAAAATACATTATCAGACAATAAAGGTATAGTTTTTTGATGACGTAACAATTGAATGACGTTATCCCGTCACTGCGCCATTCTAGTGTGCCCCCTCGTAATCGAACCATTTTACATTACGTCACAATGTAAGCGACGTCACGATGCATGTCAGTTGTCATCGCCTCGTACGGCCTCCTACAGTAAACTACACCGTTGCATCCAGTTTCTTGGTTTGCTGTTGCTTCACGCAGCTAACATCACTGGTGGAAACAATACGTTTATGTTTTACGACGGTTAAAATGTGTCATTTCGACTCACAAGTTTTCAGCGACACGGTAACGTTCGTAATGTTTACATTCCCACAATGCAATTGTGGAATGTCGCTTGACTACTCAACTTCCTCTGGATGTACTGATCTTAACTTACGCTGGTAGTAGAAATGCAACGTTCATATTGCCCCATATGGTTTACGTTAATGACAGATGTAATTAAAATAATTCAGAGAAGATATTTAATCCGAACGTAAACCGTCATCAAACTGTTATCATTTGTTTTTTTCTGGTAACGTTCGTCTTAACGTAGGGGGCAGACACATCAATAGAACAGCGCGCCAGTTAGCCCTGTGCGAGGATTCTTAATTTAGGTCACCGACACAGTCGTTTGTTTTCTGCCTTAAATTAATCGTAATTATCTTTAGAAAGTATTAAATTTGGCATCTTAGAAAAGAAATACACTTCGCCCTACCACCATGTATAGTGTAATAAAACACACTTTCGCCCTGAACTATTATAACGTTAAAGAACTCGGACGCAAGCGTCCTCGTGCTTTAACTATAATAGTTCAGGGCAAAAGTGTGTTTTATTACACTATACATGGTGGTAGAGCGAAGTGTATTTCTTAAGTTAAAGGCACAACAATCGAAAGGTGGAAACTGACATTTGCCTTGGTATAGAGTGATACAAATTAAGCACTGACCGGGGCGGTGAGGTAGCCTTGTGTACAGATTCCACACATGTTTACAATGTGTGAAGCCCATTTCTGGTGTCCCCCGTTGTGATATTGCTGGAATATTGCTTAAAGCGGTGTAAAACCCAACTCACTCACTCAGTCGGGCACTGATCTCCAGATTGTTTATTAACTAATTGATAAGTGAAGTTATTACACAAAACGTAATTAGAAATACTCTTGACAAACCTTTGCAAGATGTCTAATCAATATTGAGGATTGTCCTTAATCAATAATTATAAATTATTATAACTACTTTACACTTGAAGTTAGTACACAAAACGTAAATGAGAAATATTCCCCAAAGAAGTTTGTAAGACGGATATCTAATCACGGTGATATATGGCTGTCTATTTTAAATGAAGCAATAGCTTAAGTATCAAAAGTAAACACCGTGACATCAAGACGTTCCTTTAATGACTGTTCACCAGACAATGACAGTTACATGGTTGTAATCCGTACTGTCTTCTTGTGGAAGTACCTCCTAGCAGGCACAGGTGGACAACCCATCATTCCATTAAAGCCATAATGAACGGTAGTTTAACTCTCTGCACTACGGTATATAACTCAGGTCTGTTTCTCTGTAATAGGCCTGACTGAAAGATTGATTTGAGACTCCAATAATAGAATATGTCTAAAACTTACATAAAGATGAACAAATGATGTATGATGTTGGCTAAATTAATCCTCTTCGTGGGTTGTGACAGAGCGTACAAGGACATTTATCAGTATTTTTGTATTCTTGTATCTCAGTAACACTCTTACCTAGTCAGCCGTTAGAGGCGACTAACGGGATCGCGTGGTCAGGCTCGCTTGACTTGTTTGCCATATCATCGTATCCCAGTTGCGTAGATCGATGCTCATGGTGTTGATCACTAGGATTGTTTAGTCCAGACTGGAATATTTACACACTGTTTCCTTATAGCTGGAGTAATCCTGCGTTTGGCGTTAAGCAACAACAAACAAACAAAGAGAGGGAGGCGGGTGGACCAGTCCTATGGCCACTGAGTTGAGTTGAGTTGGGCTTTACGCCACATCGGCATTATTCCTGCCATATAGTGTCGACATCAAGTCTGCATTCATAAACATTTTAAGTACAACATCCAAATGAGACTTTTAAGAACATATATATTCATTACATTATTACTAAAGAAAACCAGAAAATGTCATAGCACCAGATTCAAAAACAAGCAACGTGTCATTCACATTACATAGGTACAGTGTATGGCGCAGGTCAACTTCCTTCAGGTGGTTAACAATGAACCATTTAGTTTGAATCCTGAATAACCCTAATTATGTTTCAAAGTTTGTCAGTTGGATATACCTGGCAAACGTCCGTGGCGGAATCACTTTACCTCCACGTGAAGCAGACACGCCATGGTATAACTGTAGACGGTGTCGTTCAGCCAGATTAATCACTCTCTCACGTAACGCTGGTAACAGACATGACTCAAAGAGTCGGATTTACGTCACTTTTAGTAATATTTCAGCAAGATCACGGCTGGGGACATTAGAAATAGGCTTCACGCAGTGTATCCCTGTAGGAATCGAGACCGGGGCCGGCGTGACGAGCGAACGCTTTACCCACAAGGCCACCACATCGAGATAAAACGTAGGACTCGCAGTTTGCTTCAGCGAGTCTTAACAGCTACGGAAGCAGCATTGTACAGATAACTGTACATCTGAACCCACGTCAAAGAAGAACGCACAAACACATAAATCGGATTTTCAGTATGTAGGGCTTTGTCTGGACACAAAGGTTGCTAGAGTTAGCTCCCTTAAAATAGCGGTCCGTAAAATACAAGCGTAAATTTATTGAATTTCATACTGTGTTGTATTTTGGCGTGAAATATTAAAGGCGATCTAGCGTAATGAGGTATATGTCATATTAGACAGATAATTCAGTGCGTATGACAAATTAACACAACCACGACACGCATTGTCACCGTACATACATAATGTGAGAGAGAGAGAACAGATGTCACGTGGTAGAAAAGAAACCATGAAATACTACAGGTATCAAAGGAAGGATAAAATCTACACTAAAGCAAACATAACTTTCATTATTTTATTTTTCTAAGATTGTGATTCTTAGAAGCACAGTCGTCATTTATTACTTTGGAAATGTCGACTTTTCCAAATAGTGAGTGAGTAAGTATGATTTCACACCGGTTTTAGCCAGATTTTACCAATATCGTGGCGTACGTGGATTCTCACGTTGCATCCATGACGGGAATCAAACCCGGGCCTTCGGTATGACGAGCGATCGCTTCAACCACTAGGCTACCCCACCCCCACCTCAAAGAGTACTTCCAACTCTTGCAAATTAGTGAGATTCGTTTAAGATTCTTGCTATGGTAGGTAAATAACACAGAGCGTTGGTGCCATTAAACACGACTCAAGTGAATAATCATGCGTAAGACGTGATTCAGATACCCTTACATATCGACATGTCTTTGGTTGCTAAGTAACGCCACACTCTGCAATATTCAAGTGGTTTATAAATAATTCCCGCTCGGATCCGTGATTAATATTGGTAGAAATACGTACAGTAGTACTGATAAATACCCACCAGGCAAGATGAGTTCACCGCGCCCATTTATTACCATATTCTGATTGAAATATCATGTCATTAAATAGTAAATGACACATAAACAGGATCAGTTCCAATACGGATACGTAATCAGCGATGCATTCTTAAGATACAGTTCCCGTGGAGTGAGTTCCGCTTCAAATCTAAAACATATTTATCAAGTTGAGATGCTTGAACAAATAGAGCAATTAAACATTATAATGCTAAAACAACGCACGACAGAGCGCGGCACCTTGCAGTTGACTACGGCCGATGTATCAGGCGACCAAACCTCATAGCAACTAACAAACAAACGCCCCACTGTGGGTATCGGGTTTGCAAGCTCTTGAACGAATAACCTTAACAAGTGTATGTATGGTTACTGAAGTCGTTATGGCATATTTTAAAATTAATTTGAAATTATTTTTGCACATATTATTCAAAGGTAATAAAAACAAAACTGGATGCGTAAGGTCCTAAACACTGCAAGTGTAAGTTCCCAAACACTGCAAGCTTAACCTGCCAGCGTAAGATCTCAAACGCTGCAGCTTAAGGTCCCAAATACTGCAAACTGAAGGTCCCAAACTCTTCCAGCGTAAGGTCACAAACACTACAAGCGTAAGGTCTCAAACACTACAAGCGTAAGGTCTCAAACACTGCAAGCATAAGGTCCCAAACACTGCAAGAGTAAGGTCCCAAACTCTGCAAGCCTAAGGTCCTAAACACTGCAAGCTTAAGATCCCAAACACTGCAAGCTCATAGTCCAAAACACTGCAAGCTTAAGATCCCAAACACTGCAAACTGAAGGTCCCAAACGCTGAAAGCGTAAGGTCTCAAACACTGCAAGCATAAGGTCCCAAACACTGCAAGAGTAAGGTCCTAAGCTCTGCAAGCCTAAGGTCCTAAACACTGCAAGCTTAAGATCCCAAACACTGCAAGCTCATGGTCCAAAACACTGCAAGCTTAAGATCCCAAACACTGCAAACTGAAGGTCCCAAACACTACAAACTTAAGGTCCTAAACACTACAAACTTAAGGTCTCAAACACTGCAAGTGTAAGGTCCCAAACACTGCAAGCTTAATTTTCCAAACACTACAAACTTAAGGTCCTAAACACTACAAACTTAAGGTCTCAAACACTGCAAGTGTAAGGTCCCAAACACTGCAAGCTTAATTTTCCAAACACTACAAGCTTAAGGTCTAAACACTGCTAAGTGGCAATGGGATACCTAACGGAAAATATCGACGTTTTTCCCTGCTTCAAGATATTCCACTGTGACAACGTGTGGACATTCATGACTCAAACTGAAGCCTTTGTCTTAACATGTCAAGATACTATGTTGACATTCCAAGATAACATTAACTGGAATTTCAAAATAATTATGCTTAACCCAGTGGTCTAGAGGCCTATATGTACTTCACGAGTGGCATCCGTGAAGATCCTGGTTAGAATTGGTCTTCAGCAATCCAGGCTCGCTGACTTGGTTGACACATGTCATCATATTCCAATTACGAATATAGATAATCATAATGTCAATCATCTGTGTGGTACAGACTCGATTTTTTTAAAGACCGCCACCGTATGACTGAAATATCGCTCAGTCCGGCATTAAACAACAAACTCACAAAGCGAGCAGGCTGTCTTATCCAGTCATTCGTGAACTTCGAGTGACTCTAAACATTTCTCAAATTGCACAAATCAACTTTTCACGTCATACCAGCACGCAGTGATTTTACTGCCTTACACGCTCCGACTACCGTAAACTGTTGGTACATATACAAGCAGGCACTAAGATCCTCAGTATGAAATATATATTTGAAAGTCTTCTCCTCTATAGCCCTTACTCCCCATCAAAGTGGTACTTTGACACGTCTCTGCGTTAAACAGCAGTGGGACATGCAGCTGGTATTCTAAATGCATGCACCACAGACTGCACAACTAGGTTCATAAAGAAAGGTATCTTTTTCTGCTAAACTCGCCTCTCAAATCTGATCAGCCGATTCAGTAGTATGAGGTAGATTCAGTGATTCAACATGTTTCTCAATTGCGCAAGTCTTAATTGTCATGCGACACCTCCACGGACCGCACGCGATTATTTAGGTTCACTGACGCCCCAGTCGGTAAATAAACTCTTCACAAAAAGAAATAAAAAGAAAGGCACAGGCCAAAATTAAGGAAAATGTATTAAACGTATTAAAGATTAAAGTGTACATAAGGCGATTATGCTGGAACGCAGATGAATGAAATTCAACACACGGATGAACATATGTATTGTTGTCATTGTCGGCATTAATTCAGTTCACTCACTGCACATGTGTGGACACAAGGGGGCGTTCAGGTGACACCACCCCTTGCAGCCGCCACTGCTCGACACCGCCTTGGAAGGGAATGAGCCAGTCGTCGGATTTTTTGCTGGATTTCCTCGCCATTCCTCCTGCAACGCGTTGGCAAGTTCTGCAAGTGTCTGAGGACGATGGTGACGTTTACGGACGCGTCGATAAAGTTCGTCTGATAGATGCTCGATCGGGTACAGATCAGGCGATTTGGAAGGCCAGGGAAGGACGTTTGCATTGGCGAGATGCACCTCGTAAAACGATCGATCTTTGTAGGGTCCAGCGTTGTCGTGTTGAAACAGCTCCCTCTGGCCGATGTAGAGATGTGCTGAAAGATTGCCTTGAACCACCAGTAGCTCTGATCTACCCATGTAGGACATGGCTCCCCGCACCATGACGTTCTCTCCACCAAATCTATTCACCTGTCGGCGCAAAACGCAGTTCGCCGCAAAACGTTCGTCCGTGCCAAACCCGTTGCCAGTTCCCCAGGTTCCATACCTGTTGCGCCATTTGACACGTCGTTATCGGTGTCGTCGACAGGTCCAACTTTGGTCGATATGCTCGAATTCCCACTTCTCGCAGACGATTTCTGATGGTTTGGTCGGAAATTCTTCGAAGACCAGGCACCTTTCCTGCAGTGTCCGTTGCTATAGCAAATCTGTGACGTAGGTGAAACACCCGGATAAATCGGTCCTGAGCAGGAGTGGTCACTATTGGTCTTCTACTTCTGGGACGATCTTGGGTCGAATTGAAGCGGGTGAATTGCGTGGAAAACGTTTTCTGCACGCCCTTTTCATGTATCGTTTCCATTTTGTTATGACAAACGTTTACAAAAACATTTTGGGATGCGTTTGCGCGCAATACTCAACAACCACGACATGATTAACGGGACTGAACATAGGAATTGTCTTAATGACGATTGCTGTCAAAATATATCGAAATGAACTGCCGAAAACGCCTGTGCGTTACTTTTTTTTTGAAGAGTCTGTAACAGGTGGAACGAAGTCGCACAAGGTATTCACTTCCTCATATCAATAGCCTCTACTGTTTGCAGAGAACACCTGGCGACAATGGATCAGTCTAAAGTTTCCGTCAAAATACAATGTCACTCTAGGCTGATCGTTGCTTTTGAGAGAACACGCAATAGTATGAAAGTATGGAAGCGTTTTAGGGCTACAGTCTAATATTTTATCATCTTGGATGCCAAACCGCCCACTCGTTTCATAGGCATAGTGTTGCACGGGATATCGTTAAGTATTCTCTATTTATAGTATGGATGTGTGAGTGCATGTTGCATCTATGTGTTAAAAACACAACAAAAAAACTCGGGTGTGTCCGCTGTTATACTTGTAACTATTCATAATTGTCCATGTCTTGTTTTCCGAGAAAAACAGAAAATAAATAAATAAAACATTATCATCTGCGTAGATGCTTTTATCTACGAAGATAACATTGAATATACATGCATGACATAATCTACTTAGGAGACGATACATCTTTTATCAAATTGTCGACTTTGGTAATCATAATTTACGAAACCTGGGGCTTAAAGAATGAAAACCAATTATTTTTCACTTTCAGCCGTGAGATGCCTATTTTGAGGTACTGTTAGAAAGTAAATCTCCATTTAGATGTGACGAAGTTCTATAAACAGAACCTACTTTGTTTTAATTTTAAAGCTGCTAGTTTGCACAACATTATGTAAAATCAGAAAAGGCTAAATGAACAATCTGGGACCAACATGCCATTAAGCACTTCAATAAATAAATAATATGAATACATACATGCATGCACGCCTGCACGCACACGCACGCACGCACACACACACACACACACGCAAGATTATAACATACATGTATTTGGAGATAAAAGTATCGTCTACGTGATCATCTATATATGTATACTAGGTATCATATACAGAGCTACAGATAACTTTTTGGGTAGTTGAGTTATGTACTCAAGTGTTTTCATCTCAATTGGGACCCGTGAAGGTCCGGGTTAGAGTGAGTGAGTGAGTGAGTTGGGTTTTACGCCGCTTTTAGCAATATTCCAGCAATATCACGGCGGGGGACACCATAAATGGGCTTCACACATTGTGACCATGTGGGGATTCGAACCCGGATCTTCGGCGTGACGAGCCAACGCTTTAACCATTAGGCTACCCCACCGCCCCGGTCCGGGTTAGAATGAACCTTCAGTAACCCATGCTTGTCGTAAGAGGCGACTAACGGGGTCGGGTGGTCAGGCTCGCTGACTTGGTATACACATGTCATCGGTTCCCAATTGCGCAGATCGATGCTCTTGCTGTTGATCACTGGATTGTCTGGTCCAAACTCGAGTATTTACAGACCGCTGCCATATAGCTGGAATATTGCTGAGTGCGGCGTAAAACTAAACTCACACACTCATCTCAATTGGGTATCCTAATTTTCCTTTGAGTTACCAAATAAATTTATCTCACCATTTACCTTGCCATTTTCCATTAATTTTGAAAATATAATAAAGTTTAAATGTTAGTGTTTGTTATTTATATTTGATCTGTAATATGAAAAACGATGCGAAAGACTGCAAGTTGTCAAGTTCATGTCCTGAAATAGAACCTCTAAGTATACCTCAGTTTATCTGACCACCGGTACGCAAGCTAAGATTTGACATTTTTGTGTGTACGCAAGTAAGATCACATTTATTGAATATTTACAAAAATTCAAGCGTACTTGTACGCAATAGACTTAATAGAATTTGAGTTTTCACATAAATATTTGCGTAATTTACGCAGATACGCAGCTTATCTGTACCTCTGATATATGAAGGTATCTTCTACGTAGATGAAAGTAGTTTCTATGTAGGTGTATTTTCTGTGTAGATGAAAAGGCTTCGAAATAGATGCTGAAAATACGTTTATACTGTGGCACCAATGAGCTTCCATACAGTAGACAGTATTCAACACAGTTGCGCCAAAACTCCATTACACCGATAAGATTTAACATCCTGTTATGTTTGAAAATCTGTGTCTGCGTGTCACGGTATTCAAGCTTCAGTTTGAGGAAAAGACTTTGGAAGTTGGTCAATACCTGAGGTGTTCCCAAAGAACATGCACTCCACGAAGTCACCGTACACGGCCCTAAGCACCAAAGGTAAAGATTCTAATTTACTATTTAGATAATTGTATTTGTACATATTTATATTAATGTTATTTTACTTCTTTTTTATAAATTGCGCAATAAATGCTTCACGTATTTTCTGGAATCAGGGCTTGAAGTGCACGACCATGAAGGTAACTACCCTCCAGGAGTGACTTTTGACTATCGCCCAGAGCAGATGTATGCACACAGTCGTCACAATGGAGTTGTGGTAGGTAGGACATAGGCGGATTCAGGGTGGGGGTGGGTGGGGGTGTCTGCAGGCTTGCGCTCACCCCCACCCTCTTTTTGTCCTGAACGTTTATTAAATAGCCATTGAAACTCTCGTGAAAACGGGTGAAAATGAACTGTGCACCCCCATTTCTCAAAAAGATGTATCCGCCCCTGTAGGACGTTCTGTTTAGCTAATGACGTCGATAGGCAGCAACATTAACATTTCATTGAACAGAATTTCATTTACTATCTCATATGAACTGATTCCATACTGACGGCACTCTGGGGGTATTTCCGGGAGATGTAAGGTCGGAATGTTTGTTTATTTACTTTTGAATTAAGTGAATATCGTTTTGAACATTCACATGGAACTCATTACTTTACAGGTGACTCAGCCCAGAACTGTTGTTGTTGATGGAGGAAGAGCTCCTCCGGATTACTGTTGGTTGTCATGTTGCTCTTTCTTCTTCTGTTGGCCGCTGGCGATACTCGCAGCCAGTAAATCCCGCGACGTACGTACACATTCAAATAGTAATAATAATAATGAGAATATTTATAACGCGCCTTTCCCAGGCCAGATTTCCTGCTCAAAGCGCACAATCTGATCATTATTACCCCGGATAACCCAAGTTGCCTGTTAGGCGCTGGAAGGTTAATAGTCTCATGACTTATTTCACCGGGTACCCATTTTCTGCTGGGTGAACAGAGGCAATTTTGAACACACTCCCATGCCTAAGGTGAGACCACACGTGTCACATGTACTTCGTTGTGGGGCAGTCCAAGAAACTCTCAGGAGTCAAGCTGTCACACACGGTCACCCATCCAAGGACTCTCCGTGCCCAACGTTGCTTAAGTTCACCTCAGTTGTGACCGGAGCTCTATGCACAGGACCACACATAGCTATTGTTCATTGAGCTCATCATAAGAAGCTTTAATCTGGCTGTATTTGACTTTATTCAAAGAATAGTAAATGTCCACTGAGCATTGATGAAATATGCCGCATACAGAGGTCTTTTGTGTGCAAAGGGTCTGTTAATAGTTTTGTCTTCTCGGTTTATTTTTTTGCATTGAGCTTTTCATATACTATAGTAAATTATCGAAAATGAAAAACGAAACTCGTCTTGGTACTGACACGTATTCAACCAAGCCCCAACAACTGATCAATCAGCTGGATCAATATATTAGTTGTCCGTGTGGCAAATATGAGGAACTAAACTTGTATTAATTGTGCGTCATCGGGGTTTCCTCGTTTCGCCACCACCTGTTGTTTAGAATTGTAGTCAAAGCAGTAATGTGTTCTGATTGGACGACAGCAGACGTGGGCAACAACGATGGTTTTGCGCCACATTTGGTTTTTGGTAAGTATTAATATCATGGCGGGGAGACAACAGAAACGCGCATTACACGGTTGTACCGAGATCTGGGCATTTGGCGTGACGCACCCCATCCACAGGAGTGGCTTTCACAATGAAAGGTGGAAGCGTAAAGGACCGTCTATATAATTTTGTGGGGTGATGGTGTTAAAGTACGACGAATGCCTCCAATAAATAAAAAAAAAATAAGAAATATATATATATATATACGCACAAAATGTCCAAAATAGTACGCAGGTGTTCAGTCATAAATATTACATAGATAAATAAATACAGAAAGCCCTTTTTCTCCAACATGTTTTCGTTCTTCAGAGGGGAGATTGTAGTGGTTACAGCATGGCGTCATTAACATATATTTTCGTGACGTCACAATAGAGTTTAATATTCTAGAGCGACAAGGTCACGGCTTGCAATGGTTTAACGCATTGGTTTGTAATTTTGTCTATGAAGTAGTGTTCTTTTAAAATTCCGTTTTGCTTTGTCCGAATTTTGAACTTGATAAAAAGGAAATATTGTAAATTTAACATATCGTTTCCTTTCACACAGAACATCTAGATGTTTCACTCAGTGGGATACATCGGGCTCTCAGGACCCACTTTGTTTGTTGTCTCTTCAGCGGCATTTAGAAGGTGTACAAAGATGTCTAAGATATTTTATGGATTAAACTTCTTTTAATTTCTCTCACAACGTTTCGAGACCATTTCAGGTCCCTTCATCCTGGGCCCTTATTCTCGAAACGTTCGTAGTCTCTAAGAATTCTTAACTCTGGATCGCCCAGCCAACGTGTTAAGAATGGGCTTAAGAAGTTCGTAGGGCCACGAACAAGTTTCGAGAATAGCTAGTTAGATGAACTGGCAGTTAAGGACTAGTGGCGTCAAACACTATGATGTCATTACTGAAGTTATGACGTCACAGTGCAAGTGACATCACAGTACACTAGGAGAGTACTGTATAGGTGGGGTAAGTTACATATTGATGGAAATTCATGCCATTACATCATGCTTGGGACATGCTGTTTGGCTCTTGGGGGAAAAGGAAAGACGAAATAGGAATCCCCGTTTTCGAGTGAGTGAGTGAGTGAGTTGGGTTTTACGCCGCTTTTAGCAATATTCCAGCAATACCACGGCGGGGGACACCAGAAATGGGCCCCGAATTGTATTTAAACAACACTCCAACTTAAACACTAAGAGCGAGGTTGCAGCATCTACCATGTTGTTGCATGCTATAGGGGGCCTCCATCACCTGCCTACTCTCGTTTGATGTCTCCAGTGTTACTGACATAACGTTGTAGTTTCCCCGAGTTAACGTTCACTTTTCGTCGATCGTAACCTCTTATCCTTGTAACAGACTTTAATATAGCTTTCACTTCGGGGTCCCACAAACACAATCGATCGTCAGCATAGGTTTTGACAATAATATTATTATGTCAAGTTTTCAATGAATTTGTGTGCATCACATTCTAAAACACGTCTTTCTTTAGCGCTCCGAGCACACTTTGGTGTGTAAAAAAATAAAATAAAATAAATAAATTAAATAAAAAAATAAAAAAATAACAATATATATATACGCACAAAATGTCCAAAATAGTACAGGTGTTCAGTCATAAATATTACATAGATAAATAAAAACAGAATGCCTTTTTCTCCAACATGTTTCGTTCTTTACTTTTCAGGGAGATTGTAGCGGTTACAGTATGACGTCATTACATATATATTGTGACGTCACAATAGGGACAACATTCTAGGGCGACAAGGTCACAGCTTGCAATGGTTTACATTGGTTTGTACTTGTCTATGAAGTAGTGTTCTTTTAAAATTCGTTTTACTTTGTCCGAATTTTGAACTTGATAAAAATGAAATATTGTAAATTTAACATCGTTTCCTTTCGCACAGACATCTAGATGTTCACTCAGTGGGATACATCGGGTTTCAGGACACTTTATTTGTTGTTTGTGGACACGAACCCGGGCTCTTAAATTTTCTGATTGACCAATATACTGTTCATTACAGCCTGTGCATGTTATGACATATATTATGTTTTTGCAAGAGCTGTCAAAATTCTGTTTTACATAGAATTCTCCGTGTCTCGTGAAAGTTACAGAGTGTCCTTCAACAATATGTCGACACGTTCCACAGTTACCTCTGTTGCATCTAGACACAGTAGGATTTGATAAATTCTGTTTCCTTAGAATAAATTTGGCTTTTGTTAGTATATTTTTAAGATTCTGATTTTGTCTTTGCTATTTATTATTTTTCTAGATTTCAGCATTGATTTCAGTTTTTCATCTTGTACTAAGATGCACATATTTGTTTTTATGTTCTGGAACACATTTGGGTTCAACGGATTATAAGTAGATACAAAAGCAATTACTTTTTCCTCATTGGTTTGTTTCATCGTTCCTGTCAAAAGATCTTCTCTATTAAGCTGTAAAGCTTTATATATTCCGTCTTCAACAAGAGATTTTGGATATTCCCGTAATAGTAAAAACGTCCTAAGTTCATTCATTCTTTGATTGTGGGTGTCTTGGTTTGAAACTATTGTACATATTCTTCGTGCCAGGTTATATGGAAGACTTCTTTTGGTGTGGCTCGGATGACAAGATTTGAAGTTTAAATATTGTTTCGTATCTGTAGGTTTGTAGAAGATATCTGTGTCCAATTTCCGCCCCGATTTGATGACCATTGTGTCTAAGAAAGCTGTTTTAGTTTCATCTGCCTCCATAGTGAAAACAAGATTTTCGTCCATGCTATTTAATAGTTCGTAAAATGTATTTAGTTTCTCCTCAGAAAATGGCCAAATTTTGAAGCAGTCATTTAGAAATCTTTTCCAATTTATATATAAATATATATAAAATAAAATAAAAATTTAAAAAATAAATAAAAATAAAATAAAATAAAAAATATAAATAAATAAAATAAAATAATAAATACATAAATAAAATAAAATGATTAAAAAAAATAATGTACAAAGTAAGTGACCCCCCTGCATGTCTTGTACAAAATCAATGACACCACCCCAACCCCCTTCCCATAATCTTTAGCATATTTTTTAAATACTGTTAAGTACAAAATTGCCAGAACAAAATGGGTGACCCCTCTTAAAATCATCATCACCCCTCTAGCCATAAATTATGTACGGTCTCTAATACAAACAATTCCCATCTTCGTGTTTTCTGTGACACTTTTTAAACATATTACTGTTATATTCGTGCTTTCAAAACTATTTGGGAGCTCACTGGACTGAAGCAGACTGTCTGAAGTCGACAGTTCTAACATAAGGAAAAACACGCACAGGGTCAAGCTTTAAGACATTTGAACTCCCTGACAGCTGTGGCATGTTTTGTACCCAAAGAATATGCATTGAACAAGCAGACATACGCTTCACTGAACAGAGGTTCCTGGGCCAGACTTGGAGTCTGTGCACACCACTTTGTAGTCATACTCCCCTTCTGTGATTATGTAGAGGGTATTGTGAGTCACTTGGTTGGTGTGTATTCCCACTTTTGTCTGGGCATGTAGTCAGTGTCTGGTGACCAGCACTCACTACGGGGGTCAGCACTGTCTGATATGGGCTTAATGCCAGCAACAGCTATATACACAACACCTATGGTCAAATGCAATTGAATCAGGTAAAAAACGGGATATCCAGTTTTGGACTGCATGAGTGGTCGAGTTCGGTTTGTTGCTTAAAATCACACTCAGCAATTTTTCACCTTTATGACAGCGGTCTGTAAATAATTGAGTCTGGAACAGACAATCCAGTGACTGACATCATGAGCATCGATCTATTCAATTGGGATAAGATGACATGTGTCAACCAAGTCAGTGAACCATAGGTTGCTGAAGACAAAATTCTAACCTGGATCTTCATGGGCGTCCTGAGTGATGGAATCAACGAGTGACACCACCTGGGTACCTTCTAATCAGATGAAGGATGGTCACCCAAGTACTACAACACTGTGACCAACCAATACCCATTCTGTTAAATATGCATATAAGTCTAAGTGAGAGTGTTTGTTCTAATACTGCACTGAATAGACATGTCACATTTACTACTTGCGCTGACAAACGGAGAAACATCATCATCAGCCAGATACCACAAGCATTCTAAGATGCTGACAAATGAAAATAGTAATGAGGAAGAATCCCACAACCTGTCAGGACTAAATGACCCATGTGGGGAGAATTGCAGCACCTTCAATCCAAGACCACTCACATCCCAACTGTGCATGAAGTGATCACAACATTCATCTCCATCACCTCAACATTTGAGACTTATGAGATTAAGGTTTATTTCTTTTATATGCATGACATTAACACCCACGGAATAGGAAACATTGTACAAATATGAAGGAAAGTTACTTGTCCCTATTGGTAAATATTCCTGCTCATGTACAAAGTTTTGTATTCTACATGTACTTCTAGTTACAGAGACATCTCACAGTAGGTCTGTGTCTCATACAGACCAGCACCAAACATCTTCAGTCCCATGGAAGCAACCACGCCTGAATATATTCTCACAATAGAAAAGACCTGGTTTGCCATATTCTCTTGCCAATATACTAAAAATTCATACTAGTCCAGATCATCGACCTGGCTGTACACTTAATGCCGAAAGTCTTGACTAGAGTTTTCTTTTTAAATGTTTGCTAGCACTATCTCTTTGTCACACAAGTGATCATTTCTTCAAGTTCGGTACATTCAATAACATCCTCATGTGTCAGGGGAATCGGAGCACTTCTTCTTCCGTCCTCTCACTGGAAGTTTGGCATGTTCGTCAAACAAGGTATTTTTCTCGAGATATGTGTCCTCCGTGATTTTGATCTCTGAAGTGTAAAAAAATGCCACATGATTAATATTTACTTACAAATATATAGATCGAGGGGGTTGCAATTATGTCATCAGTGATATGTATGGTATATAAACTTGACACTTGTTTTAATACATTTTAATGGATGGGACTCAACCCAACAAAAGTCCTAGAATCTGTACTTTCCTGAGAAAGAGTAATTCCAAATATAACAAGTGTTATTTTTGTATCATGTTGTATACTTGTGGAAATAAAGGTGGGTCAGGAATGGAATGGAGAAATTATCGATCATGTATGTTTAACAGCATGTATGTTTAAAATTCCTGCACCCAGATTGGATCATGCACATGTGATGTTTAACTTTATTTCCAATCTTCGGAAATATATGCCTTGAATCAATTTCAATGTTTGACACAGACTGCCAGGTGTGATGTAGTTCATCCTCACTGCTTGAATGGCCTGACTAGAGTATTCACAAGTTGCTGTGATGTAGGTGGAATATTGCCATAACAGCCAGCATCAGATTTCACAGCTATATGTACCATATGTTCCGTCCTCCCGGGCTTTTCCCTGCACAACCGTCTTCCGCAACAGTTTCTCGGAATCCTCCGCTATAGTGATCAGCTGAAATATGTAGAGGATGTGACCACAGATATATACATGTGTAGAGTCATAGACATACTTGTGTATCCCACAAAGTAGCGCCAATGTAGGATCTCATTAAAGTCTGTTTCTCCAGGACAATATCCCTCAAAGGAGGGTTTGCCAGATCTTCAGTGAGTGAGTGAGTGAGTGAGTGAGTGAGTGAGTGAGTGAGTGAGTGAGTGAGTGAGTGAGTGAGTGAGTGAGTGAGTGAGTGAGTGAGTGAGTGAGAAAATAGCTTCAGAGATTGTAAACCTGTCTTCAGCATGACAAACAAACATTTTAACCACTAGGCTACCCCACCCCTCAATCTTCACTGATAGAGGTATCATACAAGTGTAAATATTCTGAGAATGGTGAGACTTCACCAAGACAAAGTTGCTCACAAGGTGCCATGTCTGTATATTTGTAGCAAGTTGCATGTTGGACACAGTGCTTGTCTGAACATGATGGTGATTTTCAAATTTTTATAACATACATTCAGCATAAACAAAGCTGGGCAGTGAAGGCTTGCGCTATGTCACTGGAGCCTGTAAACAATTTAATCCATTCTGGACACCAGACCGCTGTACATCCTAAGAACTTCCCTTGCTATTGTGTTAAATCATGTGCTATAATCAACAATTAGACCCTGACTACATGATTCAAGTTAGTCGCCTCTTAAGACAAACGACCCATGAAGGTCCGGGTTAGAATGAATCTCCAGTAACCAATGCTTGTCGTAAGAGGCGACTAGCGGGATCGGGTGGTCAGGCTTGCTGACATGTCATCGGTTCCCATTGCGCAGATCGATGCCTATGCTGTTGATCATTGGACTGTCTGGTCCAGACTCGATTATTTACAGACCTCCACCATACAGCTGGAATATTGCTGAGTGCGGCGTAAATCTAAACTCACTCACTCACTCTTAAGACAAACAACAGATTGGACCTGCTTCAACAAATCATGCCTCAACTGTGTCAGATTTAATGGTATTCTCACCTCCTTGATTTTTTCTGCATCTGTTTCCTGAGTATGTTTCTTGAACTCATCATTAATCTTTAATTTCGCAACTGCAACAGAAGATAACTTATACATAGTAGCTACAATACAGAGCTGAAACCCTTCACGATAACACTTTATTCAAATGACATAAATGAAATCTGTGGGAAAAGTTTTGACTTTCAGAGTATGTTTATCAGTTCATCTGCAGCAGCAGATCAGGCCCCCAAAACATTAATTAATTATGCTATTTATTTGCAGGTTTTGTCGGTGAGAGCCCATTATGCCAATTCATGGCAATCCATTTTAGCCCTACGTACACTAAAAACATGAAAATATCATACTCTATTTGGATGAAAATAATGAGTTGAAATGCACTCCAGTCATGATTTTGACTTGGTTAACAAAAAGATTTTGGGTCGGGGGATTAGGATAGGGTCGGTCAGGTTACAGGAAACAGACATGATTTAATCTAGAAATCTTTCAATGTTTTATGAAAAGGCATTGTCACTGCATGATATGGTACTCTTGAAGACCTTCTCAGGTGCCGACTTGGTGCAAATACTAGTAATAGATGAAAGATAAAGTAACAAAAAAAAGAAGATAAAACCAAAAGATAAAACCGACCCACCTATCCTATTTTCAAAAAGCATGCAATAAGGTTTTTTGGCCTCAAAGGGTGTCAGAAATGGTGTCATTGTCAAGTGAGTGAGTGAGTTTAGTTTTACGCTGCACTCAGCAATATTCCAGCTATATGGCGGCGATCTGTAAATAATCATGTCTGGACCAGACAATCCAGTGATCAACAGCATGAGCATCAATCTGCTAATTGGGAACCGATGACATAAAATGTAATTTTTGAGTAAAATTGATATTTTATACTTATCCTGACTCATGCTCTTTTGCTTGTCTCCTTCCTCTTGCGAACATAGTGGAACACTTGTATCTCCCTAATTGAAGTTCCCTTCAATGTAAAATCACTAATTAGTACACCACGAGTTACCTCCCTTCCACAAGCGCGGGAACGAGGGCGCCACCTCTACCCATGTGCCTCACTCTCTCCTCATATACTGAGCCCAACATTTGAATTTACAGGGAAATCCAAAGTGTTATTTGGGGAGGATGGGAGGGCTGACCTCATGAGTCAGGATAAGTATAAAATATCAATTTTACTCAAAAAATTACATATTTTTCCTTATCCTGACTCATGCTCTTTTGCTTGTAGAATCCAACAGAGCGGAGGTGGGAATATATAATACTTTGGATTTTAATAATTAGTGATTTGAACTGTGATGATTGTAATAACCCTATGAGAACTTCATAAAGGCATTGAACTGATGAATTCTGCTGCCAGCTTATCAGCTGCCATATAGAGGTTATTACAATGTACTTATTATGATAAGTATATATAATATTAATACAATGCTTAAGACTAATAGACTTAAGCTTGTTAATATGCTAGTATAAACTCCTTAGAGTTTGTTAGCTAAAATACTTTTAAGATATAAACATAGCACTAAGCTTAAAATATGATTAATTTTAAGCTAATTATATAATAACAAACCTCTTTAGGGTTTGTTAGTTAAAATATTTATATGATATAGACAGTGCTGAGCTTAAGATATGAATAAGCTTAGCTATATATATAACAGCAAACTTTGTAGAGTTTGTTAGCTAATACATTTTTACAATATGAGTATAGTATTGTGCTTAAGATATAATTATCTTAAGCTACATATATAATAGCCAAACTTAGTAGAGTTTGTTAGCTAATATATTTTTACAATATGAGTATAATACTGTGCTTAAGATATAATTAACTTAAGCTACATATATAATAGCCAAACTTAGTATAGTTTGTTAGCTAATATATTTTTACAATATGAGTATAGTACTGTGCTTAAGATATAATTAACTTAAGCTACATATATAATAGCCAAACTTAGTAAAGTTTGTTAGCTAATATATTTTTACAATATGAGTATAGTACTGTGCTTAAGATATAATTAACTTAAGCTACATATACAATAGCCAAAAACTCTGTAGAGCTTATTAGCTAATAGATTTATAATGTAACCATAGTACTAAGCTTAAGATATGATTAGACTTAAGCTAAATGTATATAGCAAAAACTCCTTAGAGTTTATTAACTAATATACTTTTATGTTATAAACATAGTACTGAGCTTAAGATATGATTAAACTTAAGCTATATATATATAATAGTAAAACTCCGTGAGAGTTTGATAGCTAATACATTTTATTATGTTGATTTAGACCTAGTATTGAGCTTAAGATATGAAGTAAACCTTAAGCTAAATATATAATAGCAAAAAACCTTTTAGAGTTTTAATAGCTAATATACTTATATGGTATCAACATAGTATTGAGCTTAAGATATGAAGAAACCTTAAGCTACATATGTATAGCAAAACTCCGTAGAGTTTGTTAGCTAATACATGATATAATGTAACCATAAAGCTTAAAATATGATGAAAACTTAAGCCCAATATATAATAGCAAAAAACTCTTTTAGAGTTTTGATAGCTAATATACCTATATGCTATAAACATAGTACTGCGCTTAAGATATGAATAAGCTTAAGTTACATATATAATAGCAAAAACTCCATAGAGTTTGTTAGCTAATACATGTTATAATGTAACCATATTGCTTAAGATATGATGAAACTTAAGCCAAATAGCAAAAGCTCTTTAGAGTTTGTTAGCTAATATAGTTATATGATATAAACATAGTACTGAGCTTAAGATATGAATGAGCTTAAGCTACCTATATAATAGCAAAACTCCGTAGAGTTTGTTAGCTAATGTATTTTTACAATATGAGTATAGTACTATGCTTAAAATATACTTGACTTAAGCTACGTATATAATAGCCAAAAAAACTCTGTAGAGTTTGTTAGCTAATGCATTTATCATGTAACCACTGTGATGATAAAAAACGAGCTTAAGCAAATTATATATAGCATGAAGCTATTTAGTACTGTTATAAGATAAGTAAAAATCTGTAAGATTGACTTATCTTCTCCGAGGAACTGTCAACTGTTGTGCAAGGACCATGGGATCGAATTGGTGGATACCTGAGATGTCCTCGGTGGTGATATCTCTCAGATAATGGTTGGCAACCACCATATCGGATCTACAGTAATAAACCCTCCATTATTTCAAATAACATTTGTGTAGATGAAATTGTAGAAGTTAGGGCTCTAATATCAAGAGTATTAAAGCTCATGGAGGGTCGGATTAGGTCCATCTGTCTTGTATGCACGTAGTATGACAGTTCTGATCCAAACGGAGATATAGTACGTGAGACTACACTCTGCGTAAGTTGATGATAGAGGAAAAAAAAATCTGTTGTATTTTTCTTCCTGTTTGGTTTGGTGGAGATAAATTTACAGTGCTCTTGCTGGCCAGCGTGATAGCATCATCGTATCATGGAGTCCAAGTATGTCATCCAGGCATGTTCATAAACCTCACTTGTGAGGTGTTGTAGCACTATATTCATATCCCCAAGTTGGTACGTGAAACTTCCGTTTATTCTCCAAACAGAAACTTAGTAGGTTTACTAACCATCTAGTTGTGTTAGTAGCTTGATGATGAAATTCAGGTGTAGTCTGAAACGCTGTGGATTTCGATCCACTTGTATCACGTCGTCTAGGTAAATCGTTGCGATGTCCTTGACGATGTATGTGCACAACCGGGAGTTTGTGTCCTCGATGAACTTTATGTAAAATCGCCTGACTGCTGTGCCCTTGTCTAAACTTGACAGGGGAGGTCTCTAACCTGAAGAAAGCAGCCTAATCATGAAGGTTCAGGTTAACTGGGCTGTAAGGAGGCTTGCTCGTTCATTGATATAAAGTTGTCACTTGCAACCTATGTCTTGAACTGTGAACTATGCTCGACCTCTGTGTAGGGCGTTGTTCATCGGGGTCCAATCAGAATAAGGCATTTTGATTCTGTAGAGTACCCGCGCTGTGATGTCACCGGTGTAGCAGGAAAAGGAACCTTGTATAATATAGTGCCGTCGTTGATATTAGAACAATCATCGGTCTTCATCGTAACTTCCCGAAGTTACCCGAGTGACCACGTGTTTCGAGGATTAATGGTAAACGCGCGAAAGCTTCGGCGCAAAATACCTTGCTCTGTAATATTAATGCTGGGTAGGTTATTTTCCTGGCTGTCGTGAAAGTACTTCAGTTTTGAATATAATTCCGACTTCTTTATATATAAAGGTACAATAACTTGTAAGTTGTCAGCTTGTAGACTGTATACATGAATGTATCGTCATAATTGTAGAATTAAAGCTGAATTTGTTGTACATATTTCTTCTCAGAAATGTTGACGATTATGAGTTATACTCGCTGTAACAAGGCTGCTGTTCAATTTCGATATTGAATTGTCTGCAGATATGCGTAATGGTCACGCATGTAGATAATCGTATCGTCGTCCGGGATTGCATATACTAGCAATTTATACGGAATAGTTGATTTCTGTGAAGATCTATGAAACGTCGTTGACAAATTAATACAGCGACGTTCTGTGTTGTAAATAGCCTGTGCAATTGTCTTCGCGTAGGCTTATAGACGGCATCTGGCATACAGTTGATAGACAACTTATGCGATGTCTTGAACGGACTGAGGAGTAGCTATATATGACGAGTGGCTAGTATATGGAGACCTTGGAGGAGACTTCCTCGGTGAACGCCGGAGACTTCACGAAGCTCTCGAAGTATCCCTTCTAGATCTACTGGTGAAGTAGACTTGGAGCCACTTAGCCTTCGCGACCTTCGCGAAGGTATCGAGTCAAAGTCCGATTAGAATATATATATATATATATATAAGAGCGCTTGCTTCGCGAATGGCCTCTGTGTTTAACAGGATGTGGGGTCGGCGAAGCGCTACTCCTCCGCGACGTCCCTTGTAGCTGGTGAGGCTCTAGCTCCTTCGCGGAGGCGGCCTGGGACTTGCTGGTTCTGCATAAGTAGGGCCGAGTGGATCATCTTATCATTTTCAGAAGTCGTGTTACGAAATCTGGTGATAAGTGTCTCAATGATCGTTCTAGATCTATTTAGGCCAACGAACATACGTCTCGTCATGGATTCAACTGAACCAATTTACGATTGTAGTTCTTATTGTTGATATCGATGATCAACTTGTAGTTTTCATCGATGTCTTAAGCCTTGAAGAAGGGGTCCATGTTGTGCGTGGAAAACTTCTAGGCGTGAAAGTTCGGCAATTATGGTGTCTGAACTTTTGTGGCTTTATGGGATGCTATGTCTAGATTCTGTGCTACCGCAGCAATCGGGTCGATCGGAGGTAGGGTGATAGCATCTGCGTCGTCTTCCTTCATCAGGTATGTCTGCGTCGTACTGCCACTCTAGGAAGGTGATGTAGACTTGTGTGCAGACTTGTGTGGTAACCTGTGAGGCGATCGATGTGGTGATGTACGAGGAGATCGGAGACTATTGACAGCTTCGCGAAGCTCTTGAGTAGTCCCTTGACTCTGTTAAATGACGATCTATATTCGGGTGTCCTTCCCGAGTGCCTTCGCGAATGCCTTCGCGAACGCCTTCACGAACGCCTTCGCGAACGCCTTCGCGAAGCTTCCTCTGCGTTCGGTGCTGGGGAACGGCGATTTGAGCTTCGCGAAGGCTTCCGTGAGGTCTGGTGGCTGAGTCTGCATCTAAGGATGAAGCCGAGGAATGTGATGATCTATCCCGCCTTCGCGAAGGCCTTCGCGAAGGCTGTACATCTGGGTCCTTCGTCAAGGTGGTCTGCGACTTCCTTCGCGAAGGCTGCATCGTCTTGGCTGCTACGTTGACTGGAGGTGCCTCTAGAGTGTTGTCTAAGTTGGAGCCTTCGCGAAGGCTCGTACTCTGGGCTGGCTGCTTCTCCAGTCTGTAGTGACCCTCCATCACGACCATGATTTGCCGTAGTAGCTCGTCTGGGATGGTCTGCGACGAAGTAGTCGGTGCCATCTCTGCGCTGTTAGTGGTGGGGCCCTCAGGTAAGTCGTCTGACATCAGTGTAGAGACATCAGGCTGCATGACGATCTCTGCTGATGTCATTGTAGCTGTCACCGGTCGCTACTTGTCTCATACGTCGAGGATGATGATCGGCTGATCATCGTAGAGGCCAAGTTCAGCGGCTGGAACAATCTCGGTTGAGAAAGTCCTAGTAGACTTCGTTGAATTCCCCTCAGAGGTCGACGCTGCCCTGGGGGTGCGAAGTCTGCGTTGAGTGTTGGTAGCGACGGGACCCTCAGGAAGATCATCGAATGTTGATCTGCGCTGACATCACTGTTGCCGACATCAGTCATTCTTTGATGTACATCAGGAATGATGATCGGCTGATCATCATACAGGCCCAAATCTGCGATGAGAACAATCTCGGCTGAGAAAGTTCTAGTAGACTTCGTTGAATACCCCTCAGTGCGACGAAGGGATGTCTGGGGAAGCAGGACGCTTCTTGGAGGCGGCGGACTACGTCCCACGCCTCTCCACCATTCTAGCGGAAACCCAGACGGGAGGGGGGTCGACCAACAGCAGTAGACTGGCGAGGGGTTCAGGTGTATCAGTCATGCTAGACTCTGCATACGTGACCTATCTGCTGCGCGTCTCAAACGCAAAGTAATTATTTATTAAAGGTAGAATTGGATAAATTAGTATCGCAACTGCAACGTGAATCACATGAAACATGGCGCAGTACAGCTAGGGCATATTAAATGCGGATCAGCAGCAGAATAAAAAACGTAATGTGCAACAGTACAGAATTTTTATCAACGTAATCCACTGCAACAGCACGGCGTCCCGTGCATAAACAGTAGAAACACGACTAAATATCAATATATAATTGTTGAAAGATACTAGCTAAACCTCTATAGATCTCTATACGAGGTAACTAACTAAATATAATCAAAGGATATAGTGTGTCGGGAGACACAGGCGCTCTCACGTCCAGCTCACTGGGCGAAGAAGGAGAGAGTGAGGCACATGGGTAGAGGTGGCGCCCTCGTTCCCGCGCTTGTGGAAGGGAGGTAACTCGTGGTGTACTAATTAGTGATTTTACATTGAAGGGAACTTCAATTAGGGAGATACAAGTGTTCCACTATGTTCGCAAGAGGAAGGAGACAAGCAAAAGAGCATGAGTCAGGATAAGGAAAAATGTCTTACTTTGTCCCAGTAACATGTGATTCAATCAATTTTGATGTCCTCTGCTGCTTTTGCCTGCAGCCTAATCTGTGTTAATGATTCAAAATCTGCAAATTTGACAACAAACAATTTTGCTCTAAATATTTTGTATCGCCTCAATACCAAAGAAAACAGTATAAATTATCTTTTAAGACAGGTCTTTTCTCCTTTTCCAGATGCAGTTTTCCAATAGCCTCCCCTAAACAGGCAAACTAAAACAGAATAAAAAGTTACAGATGTTTTTGTCTTCTTTCCTGATGTACATTTAATGAAGATTTAAAAACATTTTCATTTTAAACTGCCTGACTTACTCAACTTTATATCACTATGGTTATGTGAAACATGTAAAAAGTAATGCTGCCCTTATGTTCAAAGTAGAATATATTTGTTGAGGTTGAACCTGAAAGAGCTACATCATCCCCCTGGAACACCTTCTTTCTGGCTCGGTGTAAGGACCGGAACACTGACAGCACCTGCAAAACATATGAAGGTGTTCTCTTTACACTTGTATTGATTGCCTTCTACAAACACTGCTAGAGAGACTTCAAATATCAGTGTTAGTGACTTAAATGTACTGTACCCATAAAACTATAAGAACCATAATACAATTTCAGTCCAAAAGAACACTCCTACCTACACAAATGTTTGTATCAAAGTACTAACTCAAACTACATGCACCAGATCTGCATATACAAAATAATATAGAACATTAAATCTTAAATGCAGAGTTATTGTTGTATTGTTCAAACCAATTCATAACTGAACTTGTTTGAAATGCATTCTGTTCAATTTGACCAAATTTGCTGGGGCAATTCGACCGGTACCCGATCAACTGAGATATTGTCTTTTAAATCAGGCAGTTTGTCACTTGCAACACTTTGTTGAACTCGACTTTGCTATCCACGTTTTCTCTCCACAGATGCCTGGGTTAGCATAGTTACTTACAATGTAAACAAGCAGTTACTTCAAAATGACTGTGGATTTTAGCCAGTTCATGTTACAGTCAACAGTATAATAATCCACATTTCCCGATCAATACACAAAGAAGCGTGAGTAAAATGGTCCTAACAAAGGGTGCCAGTCAAATCGCCCCAGCTACAAAACGCCCCAGCTACAAAACGCCCCAGCCAATTTGGTCAAAATGCCCCAGACTTTTGGTCAAATCGCCCCAGGTTTGGTCAAATTGCCCCAGGGGGGTAGTCAAAATGCCCCAATGTATTTAAATTGGTTAAATATATCCCTTAAATGCATAGTTTTTGTCAACTTCCATATTATATTCTATATATAATATTATATAGTGATATTTCTGATAAATTTTCTATTAGTAAACTGATAGGACCAAAAGTAATATTCATGTACATAAACAACACTATAATACCAATTATTTGGTAAAGAATTACAAGAGTAAAATGAAAGGTTTGTATAATATGCTTATTGGCTGTAAATAGTTTTTGGTCAACAAAAGGCATTATGTAATCATAACAAGTATGGTATAATATTTATTATTTAAACATATTTATTTCCAAAGAAAGGAACCGGATTGGTAAACAAGCATACGCTTATATGAATACCGCTCTGGGATACAATGGAAGGAAGAATAAACTCGTCATGATGATTGTACAATGTGAATGATATATAAATGTTGCAAAAACGAGAAATATCGCCTATCATTGTTAAACGGTATATGGCATATAAACAAAATATTTTGGATCAAATCTGCCTGTTAAATTTATAAAAGAGTGCACTGAAATTAAAAGTTCTTTGTTTACTATTGAGGAGCAGCGTTGGTTTCCAAACAAAATTGATTTTAGGTCAAATCCTTTTAGCATAAAAATACATAATTTGACGTATATGGTTGTAAAGAGTACATGAAAAGAACTAGTGAGCAGAGTCTTCATAGATATGGCCACAAGAGCAAGATGATGTCGGAGATATAAATCTTTCATACTTGTGCAAGATAAGGTCACTACATTCAAGTCGGAGATCGAGAATGTATGATTAGACAAAATCTGCTACCTAAATTTAAGTCAAAATGACTGTAGATATTAGAATCGCTCAAAATTACATTTTGAATCTCGATAGGTGATAGTCAATTAGTGAATATGTTTTATAGCCTGAAATGTTCATACATTCGAGCCTCAACATTTTCCTTTAACTAAACACAGCATTGAATGTCAATTAGTGAACATGTTTTAATAGCCTGTTTTTATCCACACTTTTGACAAGATTAATTAACAAAAGCTCTAGATTGTTTTGATAAGCATTATACCATACTTGTTGAGAAAATCTATGCATTTACGGCCTCACCTTTTGACAAGATTAGTTAATAATAACAAAAGCTCTAGATTGTTTTGATAAGTATTATACCATACTTGCTGACAAAAACTATGCATTTATGGCCAATAAACATTTTATACAAACATTTCATTTTATTCTTGTAATTCTTTACAAAAGCATTAATAACATGCAAATAATTGGTATTATAGTGTTGTTTATACATGAATATTACTTTTGCTCTTATCAGTTTATACTAATAGAAAATCTATCAGAAATATTACTATATAATATTATACGAAGTATATAATATGGAAGTTGACAAAAACTATGCATTTATGGCATATATTTAATCATTTTAAATACACTGGGGCATTTTGACTACCCCCCTGGGGCAATTTGACCAAACCTGGGGCGATGTGACCAAAAATCTGGGGCATTTTGACCAATTGGCTGGGGCGTTTTGTAGCTGGGGCGATTTGACTGGCACCCCTAACAAAACAATAAATTTTGCAATTGCACCTATAGTAGGAATGTGTCGATTGTGTGTAAGGACAGCTACATCCAATTGTTTCAGCTCCTTGGCAATGGCTTTATTTCTCACGATCCCGGGAAAATTTCACGAAATGTGGGTGTGCGTCTTCGAGTGGGGGTGAAATTTGAAACGGTAACTTATCTATGAACAGACACGCGGTTTCGGTTTTGATCAGTCCAGTTCGGCATGCGTTGGTGGAAATTACAAACAGATAATCTAAAATATGTTCAACTGTCATGCCAAAACCGTGTAGACACCCCAATATTTTCTAAGTTTAATTTCACCTTGGCCCTCGACATGTGAAAATGTTTACACTCTTCTTCGCTTGAAGGAAGAAAAGACAGCAAGTGTCTCAACTCATTACGCACTAGAGAGGGTCCTTCACCGCATATAATTTACGTTATTTTATCCATATTTTAATCCCAAGATATTTAAATACAAAGAGCAAAAGCTTAAAATGCTTCAAGATATAAGACAATAAGAATGTTGAAACGTGTTTGTCTAATATTTAGTATTACTATTGACCATATTCGTGACAGTTATAAGTGCATGGTAGCTTGAGCTATTTTATACAAAACTGGAATATTAAAGAACGGAAAATGAATTATTAATAAATACATACGATATAATGGTACCTAACTGAACATTGATTATGTACATAATTATGAATATTGCTGTATTAGGTTAATAACATTTGAATACGAGGAAGTCGTTCCACCCTCTCATTTCCATAAATCGGAAACACGCTGGTAACTGTATTATTTTGCTATTCCTACTTTTGTATTCTACCGGCTTCCCTAGAAACGAAAACAGGATGAAAAGTATGTCCTTATTTTCACGTTAATTGACTTTAAGAAAGTGTTTTAATGTAATTGTTTTTGTCCTGGTGTCCATATGGATATTCAGTGATTGGAACTGAGCGAAATCAGAAGGTTAATGTTACTCTGATCAGTGACAGTGAAATCCGCTAAATGTGATCAGAGAGAGAGAGAGAGATGTCATACAGATTCAGTGAATGAAACAACCCAGTGCTAAACATTATTAATTGTTTTCATATACACAAGTGCAATATGTATCGGTCAGGGTTAATATCGAATTTCTTATTATGGTAAAATGGGTCAAACCGATGATGTTGTCACCAGCCATCATGCGACTTCTGTTATTGTGTTATTTCTTTTAGTCTTCCAAGAATTTCCGTAATGAAATCCCTTGATATCTTTCTACAAATTGTGATGCCTAATGCCCTATGTAATTTTCAAGTATGTAACATGTTGCTTAGTGGCTGCAGGAAATGTAGCAGATAGATATACCTGATTTATACATATTGAAATGTAACTCACCTCCCCTATCCCTACAAAATATTCGTCAGACATGGTAGCCATGTCCAAAGTATTCTCACTGGACTGGCCAGATTGACACATCAGATGAGAGATGTGTAAATGATCAAATCTGGACTGGTCTACATAACAATTAAATTGTCTTAATAAACTTACTTTATGTCACTAAAAGTACATGTGAACATTGATGCCTAACAAAAGAAACTGGTTCCTGGGCCTCATCTTGATTATCAAATTTTGAAATGGTTTTCATTTTCAATGCTTTTGCTATCTGTCAGAATATTTAATATGAATATATGAAATAATGTGCTAATGAAATATGGTGCTTATTTCTGTGACTTATGTCCTCAGTTTCTCTTTACAAATGTGGCTGTTTAGAGTTTAGAGATTTGCAGTTTCCTCTAACCTTTGTTCGTTTGTGTTAAAAAGATGATTGATAATGATTTGCTAAGTGTAACCAGAAAGTAAAGTTTTACTTTTACCGCCAGATAAAGGACCATAATCATATCTTCAGTGTGACACCAGCTTGTGATCAAGATGCCAATCACAAAGTTGCCGGTGGTCCACAAGTTTGGCATCATCTCTCACAGCCAGCGTGGAGCTGCAGGAAAGACTCCTCAAACAGTCCTACTTGGAGAGCATCAAGAGCAGGAAGGCCATTGCATCTACAAGGTGAGTCATATGTAACAAAATATGTTTACATTCATCACATTACCTGTGTATCTGAAGCTAAAATCCTGAAATCCAATGATCGCCAGTACTCCATGAATGCACAGAATGAATACACCTGACTTGGTTGATTATGGGCCTGACAATGATGGGAAACCACTAACAGACAATGTAATTATTAACAGTACTCACTTTCTTTCCCATGATGCTTTTATTGTGAATACCCTTGGTCACTGAATAACTGCTTTAATTTGAAAAAAAAAGATAATAATGTTCTGGGTTATCAGGATGTTCTTTTCGAAACCATACATGCTGTGTTGAAGAAATACTCTTCTTCATTGTGTTTAATTTATTGGCTGCAATTTGATATCATGGAAATATTTATGGGGGTACAAGGTTTGCTTCCCCTCTTTTTGAGCACACTTCAGGTAAAGGTCTCAATAAAGTTTCATCATTTGGTCATGTGTAGAAGATATATTCTGTTAGTGTTCTCCAAAAATACACTTTATGCATCAATGCTGCTTGGGCTGGAGGTACATCAAGATTCATGAATATGCCTGGAACTTGGGTCCAAACTGGACCAAGTGGAAAGCGACATGTTCCCTTGTGTGAACAGTTAACTTTAGCAAGTTTATGTACCTCTGTACTGTTCATGAAACTTGAGGGGCGGTGTGATAGCCTAATGGTTAAAGTATCTGCTTTTAACACTAGAGACCTGGGTTCAATTCCCTACATGGGTACAATGTGTGAAGCCCATTTCTGGTGTCCCCCACTGTGATATTGTTTGAATATGGCTAAAAGCAGCATAAAACCATACACACTCACTCACTCATGGAACTTGAGTATTTGGCTGTTCTTTGAAACAGATAGTCTCAGGACCATTCCAGTTGAGACAGGTACAAGAGGACTGGTGAATGCACTTTATCAGAATAGAAAGAAACATGTGCAAGAACAATAAGTTTGACAGTGCCTTGTGATGTATATTTGTAGCTGTATCCCTATAATCCTGATGAACTTCTGTCACTCTTCAGAGATGTTTTACATCAGATTATTACATCAGGTTAAGACAGTGTGATGAGTTTGTTTTGATTGAAGAAACCCACTGGAAATATCAGACGACTTCGTGCAGCTCTACAATGCTACAAAGAGTATCGATGACAAAGAGAGACTGGATGAAACAGCCAGGAAGATTTTGGAGAGGGCAAAGGTGAGAATTTTTTGCCCGCCCTTGAGACATTAAACAGACTAAGTGCGCCAAAAGCCACAATGTGACTTAGCTAATACATAAAAAATATCTACACTTGAAAGCTTTCCATAAAAATATAACTACATTTACACTTATCCTATCTTGCACTATTCATTTCATCTTTCCTCTTTGGACATTATCTTAGAACAAACTTACAGCTTCAGAAACACCTCACCCAAACAATCTTAAGTAGGGTATGGCAAATCACTTTGCAGAATTGTATCCCTTAGTCCTGCCTGATCTCTTGGAATGGGTTCAAATACCATATTTGCTGTGATTACCATTCTTAATTTCTTGGGGCGGTGGGGTAGCCCAGTGGTTAAAGTGTGCGCTAGTCACGCCGAAGACCCACTTTCGATTCCCCACATGGGTACAATGTGTGGACCCCATTTCTGGTGTCCCCCGCCATGATATTGCTGGAATATTGCTAAAAGCGGCGTAAAACTAAACTCACTTAATTTCCTAGCACCAAGCAAACCAGAACATCATCGGTTGGTAAGCACCATGCATTCCTGGTCATCTTTTTAGGTCAGCACCATGCACAGCTGTGCATATTAGTTTGCACACAGCAATATTTGTTTGTACTTTTCAGCGTCGAGCAGGAGTAAAGGACCTAGGTGCAGGTCAACATGTTAATCTCCCAATGGCATGGACAGAAATGGCACAACTTGCACAGTGCAAGGGACGGTTTCAAGAAGGTGAGTACTGTCTCTATATGATGTCTCTATACATACTGTCTTTATATAATGCCTCTATTCGATATCATGGTACGATATCTCTCCATGACATCAGACTCTTCTTCTTGTACAGAATGCCTGGATATCCTGATCACGTCTCTGGACGTGTCCCCCCTGGAGAAGTACCACATTCCCGCCCTCTTCTTCCTGGCTGAGACCATGCTGTACTGGCTGCGGACGGAAGCCGTACATCAACCTTTCCTCCGCACAGCCGAAATCAAACTTCTCCGGGTACTGCTCCAGTGTCAATTGTCCACTTGCTGTTGTAGGAGTGTGTTAGCTTATCTCACAAAATGAAGGTCATGTCAGCTAACCTTTTCGACTGACCAATCAGAACACAGCTTACCAATCGCGAAAGTTAATATTCGCACATACCGTTTGAACCGTTACCTAAAAAACTCGAACGATTCCAAATGCTATTTTCCGCATGATCACTTCTGAGTGATACACATGGAGGACGCAATGAGTAAACAGTCGCTGAAAATAGCCTTTTTGTCAATATTCAAGGGATGTCATCTTACGGAAATATAAGCTAATAGTAACCAATCATTAGAAACCCCTAAGTGTATATATACTGCAGGTCAAATATCTGTGTTTTATGCAGATTTTCGTTTGTTGGTAGATTAGTGTCAGCGACCAGGGAAGAGAAAATCCAAAATGAATTTATCTTCTGGAAATCTAATTTTGAGATGTAAAAGTACTTTCTTGACATTGCTTAAATGTATGACAATTTATTAGGTAAGTTGGAAATATTAAGAGTTAGTGTGTCATGATATGAAACAAGACAACAGTAAGGATGATCAGAGAAACGGTAGTCTGCTAGTGAGCAGAAATATAACAATAATTGCTTGGTTAACTCACTGCTCAAATGCCACAGAATCGTTTTCAGTTTATTTAATGTAATATAGATCAATTTGCTACCTTTGCTGAATTTGGAAAGTGACATCATACCTCCATCTCTTACCTGTAATTTTACAGAACAAGCATAAGTGTCATTTGCTGGTACAGGTATATATGTCATTTGAATAGGATCGAAAAAGATAGGCGTTGCAGCAAAAGGGTCCATATTTGGGTAAAGTTACTTTACTTTGGATCATCCAGGGGATGGGGTTTATTGTGATGTATTAAGCTGTGAGATATATTTTATATTAGTTTGGAGTGACTTCAGTCAAAATTGCTAACTGTACTGCAGCCTGTACCTTTTTCAAAAATGTTTATTTTTTCTCAACCTGTGAAGATCCGGGTTAGAATTGATCTTCAGCAACCCATGCTTGTCGTGAGAGGCGACTAATGGGATCGGTGGTCAGGCTTGCTGACTTGGCTGACACACGTCATCGTATCCCAATTGTGTAGGTCTAAGCTCATGCAGTTGTTCACTGGATTGTCTGGTCCAGACTACATTATTTACAGACCGCTGCCTTATAGCTGAAGCATTGCTGAGTGCAGCGTAAAACTAAACTCACTCACTCACTCACTATTTTATCTCCCTTTCTTCCTGTTTGTCCAGATGGGTCAGCTGGTGTTTACACGTCTCTTCTATCACCACATGGCCGGTCAGCTCCAGGGTCACACCGACTTCAAGAACAGACTCTTCACATATCTGGATGGTTAGTCTTTGCTGTATTCTCTATCAGTTTATGTTTCATTCGTCTCTGACAAAATATATTTAGTTCAACTAAAAGATATTTGGAAGTTTGGATTCGGTTGCCAAAGACATTGGCTTATGATATCTTGTAGTTACAATCCGAAATTAATATATGTACAATTTATGTTCAAACCTTTACATTATAGCCTGCTATATCTGCATTACAAAACCCTTATTTTCTGTTTTTAGTAAGTGAGTGATTATGGTTTTACGCCGCCTTTAACAATATTTCAGCAATATCACGGCGGGGGACACCAGAAATTCACACATTTTACCCATGCTGGCAATCAAACCTGGGTCCTCGTTGTGACGAGCGAACGCTTTAACCACCAGCAGGGGTTGAAATAACTTTAAAATTGCTAGTGTACTCCGGTACAGTGGCACATGTAAAATCACTTGCCCTAATAATTTTTCCACTATACCGGCCGTTTTCTTGTTGATTTTTTAAATAAACAACATAATTAACATTGGAATATCAACTGGACACCGGTACAGTGTGATATACAAATTTGCTTGCCCGACAGAAAACAATCACTGGACTCGGGCATCGGGCAATGAGTTATTTCCACCCCTGACCAGGCTCCCCCACCGACCCTGTTTTTAGTAAGACTGAATGGATATATAAATATCTTGTTTCTAGTGTTCTTTACTAACTTGTTATTCTCTCTGTGAATTGAGAGTTATCCCCCTTGGTCACTTATGACTTAGGAACCATTTGTAATTTATGGTTAGGAGGGGTGATGATGATTTTAAGTAGGGGTCACCGAATTTGTACACACGTACTAAGAGGGTGTCATTGATTTTGTATATGATAAGCTGGAGGTCGGTGGGGGAGTCACTTCCTTTGTACATAAATTTTAGGGAGGGTCATTCACATTGTACATGCTTCTCCATAAATATCATCATCACCTCTCCTAAATTTTGAACGTTCCCTTCTAGTTCAGGGTGAGTGAGTCGGGTCTGATGTCACTTTTGAATATGGTCCAAAGAAGTGTTATTATTTTTCCTTATCCTGACTCATGATCTTTTGCTTATCTCCCTCTTCTATGCGAATGGTAGTGGAACACTTGAATCCTTTGTAGTTCCCTAAAGCGGATGTAAAAGTACACTCACCCATGAGTTACCTCCCTTCTCCCGGGCAAACAGTCATGTGATCAGCCTTACTTGTCACTCTCTCCCTTTTCGCTGAAAGGTTCGACATTATCCAGGCATCAAATTGACGATTGTACCAGAATTACTTGCTCTGCTGCAATCCTTTTAACTGGCGGACCAGCAAAAGAAATTCAGAGCACCAGCCTGGGATCTGAATGTAATTCTACGTCATCTCATGAGTGATGCCTACGATCCTCTAGAACAGACTATCTTCAAGCGACTCACACAGAAGACTCTGTTTCTACTTGCCCTAGCCACGGCAGCTCGAATGTCTGAGATACATGCGCTGAACTTTGGACGAACTACATTCGACACGGGGCACTGTCCTGCAGTACATCTAGGACTTAGATGGGACTTTATTGCAAAGAATCAACTACCTGGTCAACCAGATAGACAGTTCCATGTACCAGCGCTATCTATGATCCTCGGACCAGTCGATACGCAAGACCTGTCGGAGCCTTGAAGAGATATCTTCAAAAGACTAAAAGAAGGAGAAGGCAATTCAAACACCTATTCATCCCCTTGTCGTCGGAGACAACAGTGGAAGTCTCAAGAACAACAATATCGTTCTGGATGAGAACCGTTATATTGAGAGCCTATAAAGCAGCAGGACTAGAACCTCCAAGAGCTTCCAACCCACAATAATTCAGAGCACTGGCGTCAACACTAGCTCAGTGCATGGAAATTGCTCTATATCAACAATTATGGAGGGCTGCTTTTGGAAGTCGGATACGGTGTTTGCCAACCACTACCTCTGAGACATAGCCACCGCAGACGTCTCTGGCATTCACCAGTTTGGGCCTCTTGTTGTAGCACAACAACTAACGGTTCCACAAAGGCGCTGAGTTGGAAATCTCACCCTTATCACGTTGACTTGTTGATAACTTTTACTAAGGAAAAGTATTAGTTTGAAAGTCCATGCGCACAGTCTAGACTAGGCTAGCATGAGTGATTAAGACTCTGTATGGGTAAAGATCTTACCTGTACGTTAAGGGGTCGCAACTCATTTATGATAAAGATCTTATCATAAGCTATAGGTTATAGTAAAAAGAAGATACTAGTATATCTTAAAGCCACATTAATAGACAAGATTCAACTTGTCGGAGAGTGAACTAAGACAAGATGGTGCCCCCCCCCCCCCAAATTATAACGGAAGTTGGAAGAATAGGAAATGCCATTACGCAGTTCCCATGGGAGGGATACAGGACGTATCTAAGGACAGCTGATGAATCCAGGAAGTGGCCTGACCCACCACCAATCCGTCTGATTCTATAAGCAAAAGATCATGATCAGGATGAGTAAAATATGTAAGGAAAAATTTATACTTATCCTGACTTTCAAGCCCTCCAATTGGAAACACTTCAGATTTCACAGTAGATCCAGGTGCATGGGCAGAAAATCAGGAGAGAGTGACAAGTAAGGCTAGTCACATGATTGTTTACGCAGAAAAAGGGAGGTAACTCGTGGGTGAGTGTACTTTTACGTCCGCTTTGGGAACTACAAAGGATTTAAGTGTTCCACTACCATTCGCATAGGAAAGGGAGATAAGCAAAAGATCATGAGTCAGGATAAGTATAAAATATCAATTTTACTTAAACAATTACATATTTATTCCCCCTGCTGTTTCCCTGCAGGACTACAAGACTGTCAGGAAGCCTACAGCCCATATCCCAATGCCCTGTTGTCAATCCGGTACATCATAGAGGTGGGAAAGATTGTCCTGGCCGACGCCATCATCGAGCCAGGGGAGGTGAAGGAGGGGGATCGGATGCCGCCCAGACACAACATGGATGAACTTAACTTGGTATGTGCTAACTTACGTGTATGTAAATGTGCATTTTGGGGATGAACAGTTTTTCACATACACTGTGCATGTCATTAAAGGTGGTGAAATTGGTGATTGTGAGGCCATTATAGCTATTAAAGTACTCACTTACTCAACTGTGTCAGCAACTAATTCATGTTTTTGAAATAAATGGACACATCTGTGGAAAGAGTTAAAACAAATTCACCAAAAAAGAAACACTCTATTCTGACTGCAGGCAACACGAGAGCTGTATGAGAAGCGTAGCCGTGACGACAGCCACTCCATGCATAGTGCAGCCATCAGCAGCAGCGTGCACGACCTGAGCCCCACCCTGTGGCATGCCCTGGACGTGTGGCGCTGCACCAACCACCTGGGCGGGGGCTTCAACGAGGCGCTGAAGGCCCTGGCTCACTGCGGGCTGGGGCTGGCTGATGAAAGCTGGTAGGGAGTGGTTCATTGTCGTATGTCAGTGTGGCATTTAGAATATTGGTATTCATTACTGATTACTAAGTTCAGTTCAATCTGTCAAATAAGCATTGACCTAATTTCAGTTAGTGTGATTTACCCTTCCCACATGATTTTGCTGAAATTGAAATGCACAATGTTGAATAAAATTCTAAATAAAATTGTTGTTAAATTTCTTGATTGTTGAATCATTGGTTATTAGTTATATGCCTTTACTACAAATGGACATCCCCAGCAGTAACTGTTTGGAATACAGGGGTTCTGGATTAACATGGTGAGGACAAACTAATTTTTCAGCGTATGAGGTATTCCAACTTCTTAACATTCATCGAAGCACATGGCATATAGTGTGCAAACAGAGTATGTTTGCATATGGTACTCAAATGCATATTATTTATGGCAAGTGAAATAATTTCACTCTCTATGCATGCATATCAAGGCTTTAAACATATTTTCTGATTATCTGATAAGATATCATGTGATACCATAATGATAACATTCTTGAACATTCCAGGATTGATGGGATGATGGCCCTGAACATTCTAGCTGAGGCGGCTAAGTCCAACATGACGGCCATGAAGGTGCTGCATCGCCTGGCCCAGGGGCTGCGACCGTCTGATGGAACCCAGACTCCACCCCTCAGCTCTCGATCAGTTGGCTCAGGTAGGGGAGACTTTCATTATACTTCATGCCAACATATTGCGTCCCTTAGGCATGTCAGGATCTGCTGATAACAGGTTTGAATCCCAGGTTCTCCCCATTATGAAGTTTTGATTTTTAACCCCATACCCAGTGATGTTAAGGTTAACCAAAGTGGAGACCTGGAACAACTTGTATCACTTTGGGTGTTCCTCCCTTGCTGTGATGTAACTGAAATTCTGTTCAAAACTGTGTTAAGCCTGAAGGACACTCTTTCTCACTTGGACATGGCGATATATGTGGTGCTTTATTTGAATAATTATTTAAAATATTGAACTAAATATGAAGCATGTACAATGTGAATGACGCCCCTAAGATTTATGTGCAAAGTAAGTGCCCTCTCCCCTTGCATGTCATGTACAAAATCAATGACCAACCCCCTAGTACATGTGTACAAAATTGATCACCCCCTTCCTCCCCAGAAAAATGTGGGTGAACCCCATTATAATCATCAACACCCCACCCCAGCCCCAGCCATAAATTATGAACGGCACCTTGATAACCTACCTTTTGTGTGTGTCAAAAGTAGACATGAAAGTTTGAAACCCACATGAACCCACGTTTGTAATTCATTTTCACAGAAATGATGACAATTTCTAGTGAAGATGAAACAAAATCATCCAAGTCCAAAACAAGCACCAGCTCCAAACAGTCACTAAGTGACATCTATGAGCGCAGTGAAGAAGGTGAGATTGAGAAGAAACGCAGCCATTCTGACCAATCACCTCACAGCACTGACAAGTCACATGACATGCCACCAGATCCCCAATCAACAAGCAGTCCTGCTACGGAACACCAACCCTCGAGGCCCGCCCTGAAGAACACGGCCGACATGCGGCTTCAGTCTCGTGAGGTGTCCTTTGATGATGTGGTCATCCACCGCACTGGCCAGGTCAGGGAGGAGAAGCTGCCCACAACCAGTTTCTCGAGTGGGTCAAAACTAACCCGAGACACACTGCGCAGCAATCAGAGCTCCATGGCGGCTACTGCAGGAACAGGGTGGCGAAGCGGAAGTAGGGTCCAACCTGCCAAGTGCCAGGATGTCCGATGCCAGCTCGGTACCCACGTTCACCAATCTGGCTGTAAGTATTGACGATTTGGATGTGTTGCATGAGAAACCAACCCATGGGCAGATAACATTTATGAGATAAGCTTTCTGTGTAGCTTTTATATGCAATTTCCTCAGTTTAAAAGTAAATTAAGGTAACTAAAAGTAATTTGAGTATAGCGAATACTCTAAGATATACAGTTAATTATAGTTATAACCAACTCAAAAGGCTCAATAATTTTACTTTGTCGTAGCTGTATGTCATGATAGGCATTTTGAGTAAAATATACTGAGGGAAACAAATAAGGGAACACGTGAAGCACAAGTGTTCCTTTATTCTTTTCCAGGTTTCTCCGCAACCTTTGTATTGCACTGTGGGTGCAAATCTGAGAATAAACTGAGGAACACTGCGATGAATGAAGTGATGTTCCCTTATTTGTTTCTCTCAGTATATGTAGGAAGTGGTTGGGACAAAAAAATACTTCAGTTGATTATAAGTGTGTTCATTATAATGTTGACTGTAATGACATCCTAACAATAGGCGTTTCTATTAGTCAGTATTGGTGTTCTCTTCACACTAATTTATACATCAATATCTTTTTACTTGTAAGAACCCTAAGTTTATTTACTGAAATATATAGTGAAGAAAGATCAGGTTGTTATTTTGATTGTTGACTGCATGGTATTGATGATCATCCTTACCTCTGGGGCTGATAATGATAATAGTTTATTCTATTCTCTAAGCATTAAGCCCTCAGGAACATGAGTATTCATCCTCAGGATTCAGTTTCCTGTAACAATTCATTGTTATTAGTAAAAGCCATTGCAAACAAATACATGTATTTAATGCAGTGAGTGAATGTTGTTTTATGGTTTGGTGTAGATCTTGAAGTCTGTGTCAAAATTATATTGTTTATGTACTTATAACAATCAACATACAGGGAAAAATTATGATCCAGAGGGGGTCCCCCTCCCTCTCCCCCAGAAAAATTTCCCTGAGGACCATTTCCCCCTAACCTATTTGGACTTCATGATTTATGTGCACCCCCTTCTCCAAAACCCTGGATCTGGCCCTGATAGACAAAATGATGCCAACTCCTCTTACCCACTGATGGACACTTGTTCTTGTCCTACCAGATGCCGGAGATGGCAGGCCTCCATGGTTGGCACTGGGAGGTCGCCACGACCTACACCGACGTGTTGGCTGATATCTGTATCCATGGCGCCAGTGCTAGCATTCAACGTATGGCAATGGCTGGCGTCAACAAGGACCTTTTGGAGCCAATGAGAAGAGGGTTCACCACAGTGCCGCTGCCTAGCGCAGGTCTCATAGACCTGGTGTACTTCAAGCCTCTGCATGAGGTCAGGGATGGAGGTGTGTAAAGTCTTCTGAACATAAACACTTTACCTCTTCAGTAAATACATGCTTACATAGTGTTAATTAGGTATCACATTTATCTTGTCAATTTACCTATCGAGAATAACATACAGTGTGCAAAAGAACTGAGAGAATGTGTTGATGTGATGTATTGGTATTTTAGTTTAGTGAAAACACTTCCTTTTCCCAGTCTTTGCATGTTATGTTTGTAGACACTGTAGGCCAAAAAATCTTTTCTCATTTTGGACAGAGACAAAATTAACAGAATGTCATTAAATTGTTTGGTTTTAACAATGTAGTTTGATTTGGATATGCATGTAGAACACATAATAAATGTTTAAAAATTAACATACATGCTGCTATGTCATTGGTTAGAATTGGCCTTGTACTAATATTAAAATATAATGAGTGAGTGAGGGAGTTTAGTATTATGCTGCACTCAGCAATATTCCAGCTATATGGTGGGGGCTGTAAATAATCGAGTCAGGACCAGACAATCCAGTGATCAACAGCATGAGCATTGATCTACACAGTCGGGAACTGATGACATGTGTCAACCAAGTCAGCGAGCCTGGCCACCCGATTCCGTTAGTCGCCTCTTACAACAAGCATGGGTTACTGAAGATCAATTCTAACCCGGATCTTCAGGGGTTAAAATATATAAATGAACAAAGCACTGTACGTTCTACAGAACTCATTTCAATAGCATAGACTTTGGTCGTCACACCACTAAGATCAAAGTGTGAAAGTAGGCCAGAAATGGTTGAAAAGGACCTTTCTGTCTATGTGGTTCATGGGTACTGCAAGAAATGTCTTCTCTTGGTATTTAATACAAACGTATGTATAAACACCATGCATGTCATTCATGTGAAACGATACAGAATAGCTGCATTATCATCACATCCTGTGTTGCCAGCTTCTATTTTAGCTTTTAAGAAGTCTTAGTTTCTGATAGTTAGTGTTGTGTACTTCTCCTGTCAGGCCCAAATGACTGGAGCTGGAGGATTCGGTACGGTGCCATCCAGTCCTTGGTCAAGATTTGCAGATGTCTGGCCAAAGACCAGAACCGAGAAGGAATCCGGAACGCTGCGTGGAACACTCTCATCAAGGCACACTCTCATGAGAAGGACGATCGAGTCTTGGAGGCTCTGAAAGTGGGACAGGTGATGGGAGTTTTATTGACATCTTCAAAGGTGTCTCTTCATGTTAACCTTCCAGACTATCATTATTAGCATCATGATGAGGATACAAACTATGAATTTGGAATATGTCTCTCGGAACATGCAAATAAGATAACTTGATATTTTTGTATGGAAATGAGGATTCAGTTTACTTATGAACATAGATGTAAAGGTGCCATCTTTATGGGATACGTCCACTTCTTGATTTGTTTAACTCTCTTCTTATGAAAGTCTATTTGAGACCCGTCCAACTGTCTGGCCTTTGGTTTAAGGCTGATTCTATTACCTGAACACATCTGTGATACGGGGCGGTAGGGTAGCCTAGTGGTTAAAGTGTTCGCTCGTCACACTGAAGACCCAGGTTCAATACCCCACATGGGTACAATGTGCGCAGCCCATTTCTCATGTCCCCCGCCATGATATTGCTAGAATATTGCTAAAAGTGGCATAAAACTAAACTAACTCACTCACTGTGATACAAGGAATGCTCACTGCATCCAGGCCATATTGCATCTAACCTTCCTTCAAATTTGTTAAAAAAAATTTTTAAAGACAAAGTAGTTACCTCCATTGACTAAACCAGGATCAGATGAGGTTTGTGTCCCAACTCACTCTCTTAAAAAGATGGTGTTTGTTTCCAGGTCCACACAGACATCGAGAGCATCCTGAGCAAGCAGCTGCACGTCCAACCCTCCTCTATAGGGAGCCGCATTGCCCATGGGCTGTCTGTCGTATACCTACCTCCCTCCCCCACCCGGGGAGCAAAGGCCACTGAAAAAGTCAGCCCCCAGGAAGAAGGTTCCCCTCAGACATGAGATAGGGCCTAAGATATCATGCCAACCTTTGAGGACCTCTCTCAAGTAAGGAATCTCCTTGTTTGTGCAAGGGTTAATGATTAAAGGTCTTCATCAATCACTTTAGTTTGACTTCCAGATCATGTAGCATAAATACATCATGATTTTAGACGATCTCCTCTTGCACATGAAAATTGTAATGACTCTGTGAAATTTTTGTTTAGAATTGTCTAAGACTTAAGTATTTCTTTACATGTAAGTACCATTGTGTTGTGTTTCTAGTGTAACTTATCATCTACACTTCTCAACTTCTGAACATAATTATGTTCTTTCATGAACACTATGCTAAATGTGAAAAGTTACTTTAAAATTTGTTCAGAGGTGATAAATTTCAATGACAAAAGAATCATTATGTTCTTTCATGAACACTGTGCTAAATGTAAAAAGCTACCCTCAGAAATGTTTTGTGTGTAGTGTGATTGGGTGATTCTCTGCCCAATGTTTTCCCGCTAGAATTGTGTCATGCTTTTACTGAATTCACCTGGTTGATGCTCCTTGAGATTGTCTCCTTAAAATAGACGAGTGGATAATTCCATCATGGTTTTGGTTTGTAACGTAGGTCAGATTTACCCATATAATGAACTGTGTTTATGTGACAGAGAGGAGATAATGTTGGCTACTGCCTTGTACGAGCCTGCCGTCAAATTCAACACCCGCACCACCTTTGACCTGCGGAGGATCGTTGAGGATCAGGTGAGCTTTCTTCTAGAAGTGGGTTCCTACCATGAAATTTGAGAAGGGTCCATGGATGTTTTGTGTGTTATTTGATGTTGATGGCATGATGCTGACATCAACCTCTTGTGATTCAGGCATAGTCTGGGGCATTGGGATAGCCTAGTGGTTAAGGTGTTTGCTCGTCACGCCGAAGAACTGGGTACAATGTGTGAAGCCTATTTCCAGTGTCCCCTGCCGTGCTATTGCTGGAATATTGCTAAAAGCGGCGTAAAACTCACTCACTCTCACTCACTCACTCACTCACTCACTCACTCACTCACTCACTCACTCACTCACTCACTCACTCACTCACTCACTCACTCACTCACTCACTCACTCACTCACTCACTCACTCACTCACTCACCACCACACTCACCTCACTCACTCACCTCACTCACTCACTCTCCTCACTCACTCTCACTCACACTCACCACCACTCACTCACTCACTCACTCACTCACTCACTCACTCACTCACTCACTCACTCACATTAGTTAAGCCATCATCTAATACTAGTAACATGACGTCCTTATTAAACCAAACCCTCACTCTGCAGAAATCGTCATAGTCTTCATCATAGTCTTGATCAATATAGCTGTAACACTGATGGCTGTGGTGATAAACAAACACTAATGGACTCTTAATGTTAATGTTTGTGGTCACAGAATCTCTTTTGATCTGTTGGTTTAATATCACCATTACTTGTACTATTATATACTTGTGTGCATTAGTTACACAGTAACAGCAGTAACCTTTCATAGTGATATTGCTACTTGTTTTAGTCACGAAGGAAATGGGAATGTTAATTGGTTGGTTAATTTTAGCTTTAAAATCCACACCCAGACATTAATCAGTGACAGCAGAAACTGAGTCATGGGTATTTACTATAGCATACTGCATGGATATATAATGGACATATATAATGGACAAAATGCCTATATATCATGGACATATATAATGGACAAAATGCCTATATATCATGGACATATATAATGGACAAAATGCCTATATATCATGGACATATATATTGGACAAAATGCCTATATATCATGGACATATATAATGGACAAGATGCCTATATATCATGGACAAATATATGTCATGGACATATAAATGGACAAAATGCCTATATATCATGGACATGGACAAAATATAATGGCCAAAATGCCTATATTCATGGACATATATATGGACAAAATGCCTATATATCATGGACATATATAATATGCCTATATATCATGGACTTATGGAAACCTGATAAGTAAATGTCAAGGGAATCGCCAAAATTGTTTACTTATCAGGCATTTTATTTATCCAAACTTATAAAACCTGTAACGACAACCATATGCATGTACATGTATATGTATGCATATGTAACAATGAACAACTTATCAGGGCTGGCCTCCAGTTGTCAGTGTATTGTCAACTGCTTGACGCCAGCGAGCTGTAAACAGGATGTTTGTTTGACTGGAGACTGACACGACTGCCCCTCATGTCGGATTATGTGGTGATCGCTAATTTAGTTATCCAGTCTCTTTTGTTAAGTAATTTACTTCCAGGGACCGTGAGAAGACGTTTAGTTAAGCGGTATTGTTTACTTATCTGAGTTTAGTTAACCAGACTCTAATAGTGATAATTAATGAAGAAAGTTGCCAGGACCAAAGAAAAGTGTTTACTTATCAGGTCTGTTTAGTTAAGCGGTCTTTACTTAGGCGGTTTCCACTGTATATAATGGACAAAATGCCTATATATCATGGACATATATAATGGACAAAATGCCTATATACCATGGACATATATAATGGACAAAATGGACATCATGGACATGTAAAGTCACACTCACTCACTCACATCATCTTCCACAGTGGCGGAAGGAACTCCAGACCCAACAAGAGGAGGAGGAGGTGGAACGTCAGAGACACCTTACAGAGCAGCAGGAGTTGGCCGAGCAACACCAGCGGCAGAAAGCAGACAGGAAGTTCCAGAAGCTTCACAAACAGGACGAGGTGTCCCCAAGCTCCTCCGACACTTCCCTCGCTTCACAGACCTAGAGGAGGGGTGGTGTATAGGACGGTGCTGATCCTGGGGGTCAGGTCATGTGGAATTGGCAACTTGGGTTCAAATGACATCTAACTAAAGTATTCTCTTTTCCTGAGCAGTGTCAACTCCTGGATCAGTAGAAAGGGTTGTTATAGCATTCTGTGTTACATCCTGTTCTATATATTAAGAATAGATTGTGTGTATAACATGTAATTCAGTAGATGGTACTGAAACTGGAAACGAAATTGTTTGTTAATGGTTTGGGAAGATACATTTTCTGGTTTGACTCAGTATTGTCTGCTATACATGTGTTTTATATTTTACAATATTTCACTATTATAATTACATTGTATGTGATCTTAAAATGTTAAATAAATGCAACCATTAATTCATATATCTTTGAGTAAGCACTAAAATATGTGATTGTAAGTTGTTATGATATTGAAATTGTATGGTTTTTTTAACGATGAGACATACAGAGGGTTGTTTACAGTTAAAAAGATATATAATTGCATTAATTAATCAGCACAGAGGACGATGGACAGTGTCAGATTGTGCAGTGTTCAGTTTGGCCTGGCTCCATTTCCACAGTGATCTTTGTTGTAAAACGTCAGAGTTGTTATTAATAATCTTCAGTTGACAGTCATTATGCTAAGACCACTTTGAGAAACAGGTCCCTGGTAATTGTTGTCTGTATTGCAGTGTTATGTGTATGAAGTATAGATGTGTTTCTGTCATTTTGTATTTTTAGAATTTTTTATCTGAAGTGGAGAACAACTTTTTATCTTTTGGTGTACTATTTGACTGATTTACATTCTAGTCAAGTGATTATGAATAATAAATAATTCATGTGTATGTATGTATATATTTATATCTAACCATCTATATAATTATTCTTGTCAGTTATGATAGCACAAACCACCATTCATTTTAGCTTCTTGTACATGAGATCACATGATTTCAAATATGATAGTTTCTTCCCAATACTGATGTCCATTGCCAAAATGTTTACAAATATATTGTCATAATTTTTATGAAACATTTATTGATTTTTACTTTACGTGATTCTCTCTGTGATACAGTATCTTTTATACTGGAAGAAAGTGAATCTTTAACCAGGTTATAATAAACACGTGATACAGAAATATTAGTTGTTTTTCATGTTAAGTAAGACTGGCCAAATCAGAGTGTAAGGACATCTGGGTACATTTCTGAATTGTTACAAATCGATACGATTGGTTGGTTGGTTGTTTAATGCCGCACTCAGCAATATTCCAGCTATACTGGGGCAATCTGTACATAATCGAATTAGGACCGGACAATCCAGTGATCAACAACATGAGCATCGATCTGTCCAATTGGGATACCGTGACATGTGTCAACCAAGTCAGCGAGCCTGACCAACCTGACCACCTGATCCGTTAATCGCCTCTTACCACAATCATGGATTACTGAAGATCAATTCTAAGCCAGATCCTCACGGGTTTCAAAAAGATACGAAGCTAGCAAACCTGTTATTAGTAAATGTTGACTATGATGTTACAATCATAATGACGAAGTAGGATACACACAGTAATTCAGGAGAACAGGTGCCCAGTAAGGGGTGGGTACACAGGTTCAGGTTGATGGGGAGCAGTCAGGACCCAAATGACTTCAGTAGTTGCTCATGTCTTCAGTCTCAGGTTTTGCTGGTGGAAACACAATTACTACTAGCCATGCTGATATTACATTAAACAAAGTTTATAACAATCAGGTGACGGATATCCCCAACTGTTTTGGTCCTGAGTGTCCCCTGTATATTTTAGTCGAAATGTGTATAAGGAACTAGTACAGTTACAACTGGAAGGAAAGAAAATTAATGTTCCCCTTGAGTTCGTTATAACCTTTACTTTACAATAGCTGGTTAGACACTTCACGAACGTTTTATTGTAAAATGCGGATATAAAGGAATCATCTTATCCCAATTGCCTAGATGGATGCTCATGCTGTTGATCACTGGACTGTCAGGTCAAGACTCTAGTATTTTCAAACCACCGCCATATACCATAAATTATTGCTGTGTGTGGCGTTAAACAAAAAATAAATTAAAAAAACACAAAGATGAAAGTATAATATTATTCCTGTATTGATTCCTTCGACTGCTCCGAGATTCATGTATGTGATAACATTTCGATATAAGCTCCTGTGTAAGAAGGGCGGTGCGGTAGCCTTGTGGTTAAAGCGTCCGCTCGTCACGCTGAGTACAATGTGTGAAGCCCATTGCTGTGTCTCCCCGCTGTGATGTTACTGGAATATGGGGTGGAATATTGACTTAGTGAAAAGTGAAAGGTCCGGTGTGCCTGCAGTTTAAATAGGCTTTGTGGTCTTGAAGAGGCCATGAGCATTTTATGTGTGTCTGATGTCTTATATACAATGGGCTCCCAATATACGGCAACAGCTTGGTATTTGTGTTTAGTCTCTTGTATTCACGAACTTCAATTGAATGGCACTTTAATGTAAAGTAGAGTATTATAACAAGGACATCAGATCAGCTAAAAAGTGATTTCAAGTAGAACAGGCATTTGTTTGTCCACTGTTTATGTGTTTTGAAATATATTGCAAATGGATATGGCATTGAGCACCAGGGAGGCGCAGGTAGGCCCAGAAAATTGTCTGTCGGTGACAGGAGGCGGCTTGGTATTCTTGTTTCTAAAAACAAACGAAGGAGTTTAGAAAACTTAAGGCTGGATATATTTGATAGAGGAACTGTGGCTGTCTGTAAGGAGACAATTAGGACTGAGCTACATGCAATGGGTTGGCAGAAAATTCCATCACCGATCATGAAACCTGAACAAAAGGAGCGAAGGTTGAACTGGTGCTTACAGCATAGAAATTTAACTGGGACAATGTGATTTTCTCAGATGAAAGTTCTGTGTGGCTGTTTCCTAATACACTGAAATTCTGGACCAAACAAACTGAAAAACCTCGAGTATCAGCGCCCAAAGTAGTTGAAAGTACAGTCGGAAATTTAACATGTGGGGTGGCATATCTGTGTTAGGGGCAACGCCCCTCTGTGTATTTGAAGGGAATATGAACAGTGAGCGGTACACAGATATTCTCGAGGGACATTTACTTCCATCTGCTCACGTGTTCTATGGAAAGTTTTTTATTTTCCAACAGAACAACGACCCAAAACATCGTTCAAAGCATTCACAGGCCTGGTTTCGTACCCAAAATATGACATTATTAGATTAGCCAAGCTATAGCCCTGACCTAAATCCAATAGAAAATGTTTGGGGACTTATGAAGGAAAGTGTCAATAAGAAAAATCTGACAAATATTGCTGAAATGAAAGAAAAGGTGGTCCGATATTGGGACAGCATGGACCACGACTTTCTAACGTCTTTGATCAGTAGTGTGCACCGCCGCATTGAAGCCTGCATTGCTGCCCATGGTGACTTGACAAAATACTAACTGTTCACCTGTCTTTGAATCTGAAGTTATGTTCTGCTAATATTCACACTTAATACCTGAGTAATGAGTGAAAAAAATAAAAAAATTACAATCTCTAAATTCTCAATAATTTCTGGTTGTACTGTAAGTCAGCGAGCCTGACGAGCCAGACCACCCGATCCGTTAATCGCCTCTTACCACAATCATTGATTACTGAAGATCAATTCTAACCCGGATCTTCACGGGTCTCAAATAGATACGAAGCTAGCACACCTGTTATTAGTAAATGTTGACTATGATGTTACAATCATAATGACGTCACATTGTACTACAAGTAGGATACACACAGTAATTCAGGAGAGCAGGTGCCCGGTAAAAGGGGTGGGTACACAGGTTCAGGTTGATGGGGGAGCAGTCAGGACCCAATGACTTCGGTAGTTGCTCATGTCTTCAGTCTCTGGTTTTGCTGGTGGAAACACAATTACTACTAGCTGCGCTGATATAACAATCAGGTGACGGATATACCCAACTGTTTTGGGTCCTGAGTGTCCCCTGTATATTTTAGTGGAAATGTGTATAACGAACTAGTACAGTTACAACTTGAAGGAAAGAAAATTAATGTTCCCCTTGAGTTCGTTATAACCTTTACTTTACAATAGCTGGTTGGACACTATTCACGAACGTTTTATTGTAAAATGCGGATATAAAGGAATCATCTTATCCCAATTGCCTAGATGGATGCTCATGCTGTTGATCACTGGACTGTCAGGTCAAGACTCTATTATTTTCAAACCACCGCCATATACCATAAATTATTGCTGTGTGTGGCGTTAAACAAAAAATAAACTTTTAAAAACACAAAGATGAAAGTATAATTATTTTCCTGTATCGATTCCTTCGACTGCTCCGAGATTCATGTATGTGATAACATTTCGATATAAGCTCCTGTGTAAGAAGGGGCGGTGCGGTAGCCTTGTGGTTAAAGCGTCCGCTCGTCACGCTGAGTACAATGTGTGAAGCCCATTGCTGTGTCCCCCGCTGTGATGTTACTGGAATATGACTAAAAGCGGCGTAAAACTAAACTCACTGACTTAGTGAAAAGTGAAAGGTCCGGTGTGCCTGCAGTTTAAATAGGCTTCGTGGTCGTGAAGAGGCCATGAGCATTTTATGTGTGTCTGATGTCTTATATACAATGGGCTCCCAATATACGGCAACAGCTTGGCATTTGTGTTTAGTCTCTTGTATTCACGAACTTCAATTGAATGGCACTTTAATGTAAAGTAGCTCGCAGATAATGCGGTAATATCGATCAAAGTCAATATAACGGCTTCTTGTTCGAGACACGCCCGCGCCATGGATGAAGACATGTCAAGGGTATAACTACCCTGTTTTGGGATGCGCTGAGGTAGCTACTCATTAACAATTGGAGTTTTTAACATTAGCTGATCAAGGATCTGAAGATTCGACAAGAAAGGTAATATATTTAAATCAATATCTGAAGCATTTGATCTGATATAATCGACATTTTGTAAACAGCAATTGGGTTTAGTCAAGATGGCGTCTCGTTCAAAGAGTTCACTGTAAATATGATTGATATGCATGTAGAAAAGTAATCCATTCTGTTCAATGTATTTTTCTATAGCATATGTAGCTTATTGATTGAAGAACATTTTAATAGACGTGCTAATGAGATATATGACAAGTTAACCCGGATTAGGGGCGTCCGGAATCCGAAATAGAGTCTCCAAGATAAGGAATGACAATAGGAATTACAAGTCTTTATGGATGGTCAGCTTCTTTATTGTACAATAGCGACGTTTCGGTATAGATGCTTATACCCCATGAAGTGATGAATGAGTACAGCCGGATATAGACTGAGGGAAAAAAAATAAGGGGTCACGTGAGAGCACAAGTGTTCCTTTATTTGTATTCCAGGTTTCTTCACAAGCGATGCGATACAACGCTTGTGAAGAAACCTGGAAATCCTGGAAAATAAGGAACACTTGGATATATATATATATATATATATAGAGAGAGAGAGAGAGAGAGAGAGAGAGAGAGAGAGAGAGAGAGAGAGAGAGAGAGAGAGAGAGAGAGAGAGAGAGAGAGAGTGTGTACATGAGGGCTAACAAAGACAATGGATGATAGAACAAGATGATTAACAATGAAAACAAGCATAACTATACATCCCACGTCGCTATTGTACATCAAGAAGTTGATCATCCATAAACACTTGTCATTCCTAGTGCTCACAGCTTCTAGATTGATTCTCAAACAGTTCCCCAACACAAGGTTTTCATGGATGGGTCTCATCACACGCATAGACGTGTGGTCTTGCCAGAAATTAATCTCAATGTCACTTGGTATTTTTCAAGAATTTCATCTTTATACTTCTGGTTCATCTATATTAGATTTATTTAATTGATTATTTCACGTTTTTCAGAAAAATGGCTAAATCGGTGTCGAGCTATGAGCCTTTGGATGGTAAGTACACGAACCAGATATATGCTACTCAACAATTAAAAGGGACATTCTGATGTGTCATATTGTTACCACACAAAAGGACATCGGTTTATTGATTATGTACTGGTGTTAAATTAACTCGAAAACAAGTGTTACATACTGAAATTCCTCATCAAGTTTGTATACTGTTCGTATGACAAAATCTGTTTGTTATAAGTCACGTTCAGTCACGACACCTGTCTATAAAAAAATGAATAGTCTACCTACAAAGAGTTTAATGGGTTTCTATTTGATACGATGTGCATGTATCTTCCATGTATGTTACACCGTAATACGTTCATTGACTATGATAGTATATGATATTACAATTTCCATGTGTCCATCTCATTAAAGGACATGAACCAAATAGATATTTTGGACCCAATAACTCTATCTTATATAAATGGATGCATGAAGTATGAAACAAGACCAGTTTGTCCTGGTAAAGTTATGAAAACTTTATAATTATGTTAATATTGTTCGCAAGACTGACATAGACAGTTTTTCACCTCTCATCTGCAAGTATTGGACTTCACGTGGACGCTCTTCTCTTTCACTCAGTATGTTTATGTCTCAGATTTACGGTGGGTTGTTTTTGTTGTTTTGTTGTTGTTGTTTACCACCCCACTCAACAGAACTACAGTTATACAACAGTGGTCTGTAAATATTTCTTCAGGGCCAGGTAATCAATTGACTGACATTATCAGTATCGATCCACGCAATGGAGATGCGTTGACATGCATTCAACAAAAAGCCATCAAGCCTGACTACCTGATACATTTAGTTGACTGGGGACCGTGTTCGTATTCTGAATCCCCACTGGATGACTCAGGATCTGGCTTACTGTAGAAGTAACTATATGTCTGTCATGAGCGAGAGAGTGAGTGAGTTTAGTTTTACGCCGCACTCAGCAATATTCCAGCTATATGGCGGCGGTCTGTAAATAATCGAGTCTGGACCAGACAATCCAGTGATCAACAGCATGAGCATCAATCTGCGCAACTGGGATACGATGACATGTGTCAACCAAGTCAGCAAGCCTGACCACCCGATCCCGTTAGTCGCCTCTTACGACAAGCATGGGTTACTGAAGATCAATATTCTAACCCGGACCTTCACGGGTACATGAGCGAGAGAGGACTGCTTGTCTTTGTTATACATTCAAATATTTGCTTATGTTCCAACACTAGAAAAACGATTCCTGAAAACTTCGAAAATCAGTCCTCTATCATTTTTGCCTTTTCTCTGCGTATGGTGCTGTTTGAGTCGTTAAAAGGGTGTAGGGACGAAATCTCATTCATGTGAACACATGAAAACCTCTGTAAAAAGTCCATGATTCATAAGATATGAAGGGGCGGTGGGGTAGCGCAGTGGTTAAAGCGTTCGCTCGTCACACTGAAGATCCGGGTTCGATTTCCCACATGGATACAATGTGTGAAGCCAATTTCTGGTGTCCCCCAGCGTGACATTGCTGGAATATTGCTAAACCATACTCACTCACTCATAAGATATGCAAATATAGTGTGCAAAAACAGGTTCTTCTCGCACCAATATCTCGTCCCTGGCATACAAGTGGATAATATGTGAACGTTAAACATTCAAATATGCATGAACGTGTCATGTGAATTTAAATTTTCTTAGTGAATATTTCATAGTGTGAAGGACTAACGGGATCGGGTGGTCATGCTCGCTGGCTTGGTTGAGACATGTCATCGGTTCCCAATTCCACAGATCGATGCTCATGCTGTTGATCACTGTATTGTCTGGTCCAGGCTCGATTATTTACAGACCGTCGCTATATAGCTGGAATATTGCTGAGTGCGGCGTAAAACTAAACTCAGTCACTCAATCAATCACTCATAGTGTGAGTTATACTTTTCATGGAAGTTTGTAAATGTTGATTATTGTGCATGGCAACAATAAAAGATACATACAGAAGATGCTTCAGTCGACATGAAAATTCGTGTTCTATATTCCGGTAAGGATCTGGAAAATAAGATGAGTATTAGATCTTGCCTTTGAATCACAACCATGAGAATGTGGTGTTTCTGACAGTTTCTTCTTGTTACAGAGGGTGAGGTGACCAAGACCGAGGCAAAGGATGGTGAGATACATCAGACCACAGTCACTGCATCGTTATTGTTTATCTCCTTATTGATAAGCAATTGTCAGATAAATGAGTCAAAAGCATATTTATACATCGTCCATTAAGTATATACAGACTCTTATATGTGCATACATGCTTTAAAGACTGTTCACAAAAACGGATAATTTATTCGAAAATTATCCCTTTTCTTAATATATTACAAGTAACATGTCGCTATCACCAGAAGCAGATGCATGACTTTCATCCTTATGGGCATGCCATTCTACACAAGATATCAGAAACATAGTCAGTATGTAGCTCATGACAGAGATAGTGCTGACTATTCTTCTTCTTAGCAACAATCAGTGCTTAGCTTAAGGATCCAGATCATTGCTTCCTGTCCCAATTCGCCTTGATCCGAATTGTCAAGACACCACTCATCACATCGCCACTCATCACACGCGCCACTCATCACATCATCACTCATCACATCACCACTCATCACATCATCACTCATCACATCATCACTCATCACATCATCACTCATCACATCATCATCATCACATCATCACTCATCATCATCATCATCACATCATCACTCATCACATCGCATCATCATCACTCATCACATCATCACTCATCATCACTCATCATCACATCATCACATCATCACTATCACTCACTCATCACTCATCATCATCGCCACTCATCACATCATCACTCATCACACTCATCACTCATCACATCATCACTCATCACATCATCACTCATCACATCGTCATCATCATCATCATCACTCATCACTACTCATCACTCATCACGTCATCATCATCATCACATCATCACTCATCACATCATCACTCATCACATCATCACTCATCACATCATCACTCATCACATCATCACATCATCACATCATCATCTCATCACTCATCACATCATCACATCATCAATCATCACTCATCAGATCATCACATCAGATCATCACTCATCACATCACATCATCACATCATCATCATCACATCATCACTCATCACATCATCACTCATCACATCATCACTCGTCATCATCGTCATCACATCGTCACTCGTCGTCGCATCGTCATCACTCATCAATCATCACTCATCACATCATCGTCATCATCACTCATCATCATCATCGTCATCATCATCATCACATCATCATCATCATCATCATCACTCATCACATCATCTCATCATCACATCATCATCATCACATCATCATCATCTCATCACATCATCACATCATCATCATCATCATCATCACATCATCATCACTCATCATCATATCATCGTCATCATCGTCATCATCATCGCGTCGTCATCATCATCATCACATCATCGCATCATCATCACTCATCATCATCATCATCATCATCATCATCATCATCATCGCCATCATCATCATCATCATCATCATCATCATCACATCATCATCATCACATCATCACTCATCACATCATCACTCATCACATCATCATCATCGTCATCATCACATTCATCACATCATCACTCATCACATCATCATCATCATCATCGTCATCATCGTCACTCATCACATCATCATCATCGTCATCATCATCATCTCATCACATCATCATCATCATCATCATCATCATCATCGCATCATCGTCATCATCATCATCATCATCATCATCATCATCATCATCATCATCATCATCATCATCATATCATCATCATCATCATCATCACATCATCACATCATCATCATCATCATCATCACATCATCACATCATCATCATCATCATCATCATCATCATCATCATCACATCATCATCACTCATCTCATCATCATCATCATCATCATCATCATCATCACATCATCACATCATCATCATCATCATCATCACATCATCACTCATCATCATCATCATCATCATCATCGCCATCATCATCATCATCATCACTCATCATCATCATCACATCATCATCATCATCACTCATCGCATCATCATCATCATCACTCATCACATCATCATCATCACATCATCACTCATCACATCATCATCATCATCACTCATCACATCATCATCTCATCATCGCCATTCATCACATCATCATCATCATCATCATCATCATCATCATCATCATCATCATCATCTCATCACATCATCACATCATCATCATCATCATCATCACATCATCACTCATCACATCATCATCATCATCATCATCATCATCATCATCATCATCACATCATCACTCATCATCATCATCATCATCACATCATCACTCATCACATCGCCACTCATCACATCATCACATCATCACATCATCACATCATCACATCATCACTCATCATCATCATCACTCATCGCATCATCACTCATCATCGCCTCATCATCATCATCATCCTCATCATCATCATCATCATCATCATCTCTCATCAGCATCATCACTCATCACATCATCACTCATCACATCATCACTCATCACATCCATCACTCATCATATCATCACTCATCACATCATCATCATCATCATCATCATCATCACTCATCATCATCGCCACTCATCATCATCATCATCATCACATCATCATCATCATCATCATCATCACTCATCGCCACTCATCACATCATTGCATCATCGCATCATCACGCATCATATCATCACTCATCACATCATCACATCATCACATCATCACATCCCTATTTTTCTATGTGATACACCCAAATGTCACGTATTTCGGTATATCCCTAATACAAAATGTTTCTTTTCAGTGTTTCTCAACGTGATCAGCACCCTTGGGATATTGTTGTTTGCGGGGATGATAGTTGTCGGTAGGTCACAACCTGTCCCATATTGTATTTACAAATGATAACTTTTTCAGAAGGGAACCATTTAAAAAGACTGGAATAAACAATATTTAAGGTAATTGAAAGGATGCTGACTGTGACCTTGACACATCTAAGAAATGACCTTCACTTTGTGTGAGTACATGGGAGCATAAAAGTCGGTAGCTCCGGAGTGTAGTCTCTTGTGACCGACCTCTCGTCCAATGGAATTTCATGAAAAATTCTACATTAAAATATATGTGATCATGACCTTTCCTGGCTGTTGGCTTGTAGACATTCAGGATCACATAGGTCAACAGTACACCCTGCCTGTCGAACAATCTGAATCGAGTGTTTACAAATACGTGTCATCTTATCCGAACTGTGAGGATCGTTTGTCGTGCTTTAAGCACCGGTTTCTCCGATACAGATTTATGTTCGGCCCCGCTCATTTTCTTACTGGCTGCTGTATTCCTTTGCCTTTGCAAAATTTAGACGTGGTATTGCACCTTTAAGAACTGAATCAGGCCGATATGTTAACTTTGGTCAAATCTTGAAGACCGAGTATGTTTTAATAATGCCTATATGTATACCAAAGAAGGAGAACGTCTTCTATTTCAATGTCCATTATACGATGATTTTCCTTACACGTGCACAACGACTGAAATGCCTAATATTGTGTATGTTAATATAATAACGCAGAAAGTATTTGATATGTTATATGGGCAAATGTGTTCTATCTGCACACAATGTTTAAACCTATGTCATTTCCCATAATGTTATGTATTGCCTATGTGTAAACTCCTATTTCATGAATGTTCTATTTTTCATTGATGTACAGCTGTGACACGATGTACATATCTGTCTGTCTCTCTTTCCCCTAGCTGTGATATTCTTCAACGAGTGTCCGACCCAACCCTACCTCTCCATATACATGATCGTCCAGGGATCTGTGTCCATCACCATGCCCATCCTGTTCCTCGTCAAGTACAGGATGGGCGTTGGCATCAAGCGGATCAACTTTCTCACCTATGTCGTTACTGTCGCCGTCCTTTCCTTCGGCTGGTTCTGCGCAGGTATGTCGAATATAACGAAGGTATGCATAATTCGAAGCATGTTCCTGAACAAATGTCGTAAAATCTCGAAATTCCCCTGTGATCAATTTTGTTTCGGGGTAAAAGACGTAATGCTTAATATGGGATCATCAGAGCCAGTTTGGAAACTGGATTGGTAGAATTAATAGTTAGGAATCAATGTGTTCATGCATCCGATCGTGCGCCTGTGCGTGTATGTGCATGTGTGTACGCGTGCGTGCGTGTGCGTGTGTATGTTTGCCGGTGTTCGAAGATATTTTATATCCAAGCTCCATATGCTTTTATGCTCTTCTATTTCGCTATGCTCATTTCATAGTTTAAAACAGCTTTTCCGAATGTTGTCGAGTTTTAATTACACACGCTAAATAAAGAAACCGACTTCAATACATGTAGACATCGGGTGCAGTCACTAATCTCATCATGGTACCTTCTATGTCACCGTGTATGTAGAGCTATCTAGTCACGCCATTGACCCCGTCCTCTCGGCCTCCACAATTCCCGTACATCCCTTGAGTTGCACCCCCTTGACACATTAGAAATCGATGATTTTGGGATCAAACCCGGTTTGGTCTGATTATGCTTCTGTTTGTCCGCATCACACCCCTGGGACAGGCATCACACCCCTGGGACAGACATCACACCCCTGGGACAGGCATCGCCAGGGGCTTTCCTCCAACAACAGTGTTAAACCCAACTCACTCACTCACTCACTCACACACACACACACACACACACACACACACACACACACACACACACACACACACACACACACACACACACACACACACACACTCACTCACTCACTCACTCACTCACTCACTCACTCACTCACATACATTAGTTAAGTCATCATCTAATAACATGACGTCCTTATTAAACCAAACCCTCACTCTGCAGAAATCGTCCCGGTAATTTGTTTCTTGCTTGACCTTGCAGGTACCTACTGGCTGATGTCGGCGGGATGTCCCCAGGCCTTCTTGTACAGGGCAGCCATTGGGTTCCTGGTGCCAGTGTGGATTATCGCCCTAACCTGTATTATTGCCTTTATATGGGCATGCTGTAGAAAAGAAGAACATTCTCCTTAAAGTCATCACTTTAAACTCTCAACTGTTGCAGTTATGCGTTTAATAGCCTTTGTATTTGAGACGATGGGACATTATTGAATGTATATTGGTGTGATGGACATCCTAAAACGCCCAGTCATTACTTTGGCTGGTACGAAGTTATTAGCTGCATGTGTTCCAAACATGCATTTATTACCTAGACAATTGTGTTTGCTTTAAAAATCAATACAATTTCATGTCCATACGGCGTCCCGTTATAGTTCTATAAAGTGTCATATGTTGTATAACAAGCCTGCACAGGTTTATGTACCATACAGAAATGATCCCAATGTTAGTGGTGTGTACACATATTGCTCATCAGCAATTCTGAACGTTATTTAAACTGCATTAGTTCATGTGTTAATGCCACTCAAAGTGATCACTGAACATACTAGGGCATGTTTTTATGATAGATGATAATGCTGCTTATGTATGTTTTAGCATTCCCTTTCTTGATTCAAGCTGTATTAAAGTGTTAATATTAAATAAATTACGTATTTTTACACCCGAAACTATTTGAGCTCCACTGAACAGAGTTATATTTTGTCATTCCCTTCTTGATTCAAGCTGTATTAAAGTGTTAATATTAAATAAATTACGTATTTTTACACCCGGAACTATTTGAGCTCCACTGAACAGACTTATGTTTTGGCATTCCCTTCTTGATTAAAGCTGTATTAAAGTGTTAATATTAAATAAATTACGTATTTTTACACCCGGAACTATTTGAGCTCCACTGAATAGACTCAGTTATTCAGCATTATTCTCTTTTGAGCACTTATCTTTGTAAATATACTTGTCATGTACTGATACTGAGAACAACGGCAAGGGCGTACTGAGGTCTAACAAGTAATGTTTTATTTGATACTGCTTTACAGGCGTTAACGAACATTGGACTTTCATTTGGTTTGGTTCGCTGTTTTACGCTACACTCAGCAGTATATCATGTATATGGCGGTAGTCTGTAAATGATAGAGTCTGGACCAGACAGTCCAGTGATCAACTGCATGAGCATCAATATACGCAACTGGGATACGATGACGTGTCAACCAAGACAGCGAGCCTGACCACCCGATCCCGTTGGTAGCCTCATAGACCATGCATGAGTTATTTAAGGCCAACTCTAACCCATATCTTCACGGGTGCACCTGACTTTGATGTTCTTATAGCTGTACATATGTTCATGTCTAAAGACTTGATCTTTATTTCGTTCAATGTCTGTTATTCAGTCTGGCCTTTACTACTTACCTGTCTTATTGTGCATATGTTTGTTATTGAATGTTAATACCATTATAGTGAAGTTTAAATGACAATCTAAGGTTAGGAAGCAGTGGACCTTCCTTTCATTGATGTAACAATGTCGGAGTAAAGGTAATGAACTGTATGGTTAATAGCGTTGTGTGTATTTACAGAGTGAAGGGTGTGTGGTGTTATACACTGAAGAGGGGACAGGAAATCCTGCAGTCACCAGTGTTTAACTCTACTCAGGGCTATATTATTACACAATGCCATTTAGAAATTGATGAAACGCAACATATGTTATATTTCGGATTACACTTTCTTCGTAAAGTACAAATTCTAGTACCTTTTTGGGGTTGAGTCCCATCCTTGATTCGAACCCACACCCTCAGAGTCAGGCACCAAATCGCCACCACACAAAGTCAGCCGCCTAACCTGCTCAGCCACCGTGACTTCCACTGAGCAGCTTAGGCGGCTGACTTTGTGTGCTGGCGATTTGGTGCCTGACTCTGAGGGTGTGGGTTCGAATCAAGGATGGGACTCAACCCCAAAAAGTACTAGAATTTGTACTTTACTAAGTCAGGGCTATATTGTATGGATATGGCACCGATTACAAAACTGGTACTACTGGGCTCCAGAACAATACTAGATCCTGTACTTACTCAAATTATATCATTCAAATTGAGTACATTTTGTAGTTTTCTTTAGATATTCATTAGAAAAAATGCTAAAATTTCACTTCCATCATTACCGTGACGGCAAGAGGAGTAGTCTTTGGAAAGCGGAATTACAATTCTTTTTCTTGAAACATCCCTAAAATGGAAAACAGGTGAAGAAATGTAACAATTATTTTTGCAAAGTTGAAGATCATTTGCTTTTTCCTTGACTAGTTCTTTTTGAGAGATCGCTGAACCGTGTACCGTTCCTCGTTGACAGGCAGACGAAGTGAATGTTGATCATGTGATTGGACAGTAGTGATCACGTGTATTAATGAGGTTAGCGTCAGTCACGTGATTGGACCAAACCTAGTCCGTTTTCTATTGAGACAGTAGACTGGTCTTAAAACTATCCTCTCATTTGTCTTTGTATCATGTAGCGATTTCAGCTGGAATTAATCTTCAGTAGGTTAGCCTTGTGTTTAAAGTGTTCGCTCTTCACGCCGAAGACCCTGGTTGGATTCCCCACTCAGTGCGTACAGTGTCTGGTCTCCCCAGTCGTGGTATTGCTGGAATATTACTCAAAGCGGCGTAAAACCATACTCACTGACTCACCAATCTTCAGAAACTTGTCATAATAGTCGACATAAATACATACGTTTGTGAGTCTCTTTGGCTCTCATGCATGTCCCGCGACCCAGTGCCGTATATCGTTGCTTATGTTAGTCATCAATGGTTTGCCAGGTCTGCTGTTAGCTGAATGCAGCGTTTGAAGACTCTCACTAGATTAACTCTCTAACTTGATCACTATCTTTTTAGCCCAGAGTTCAAGAAGTTCAACTTTTTTGCCGTTTGGAAACGTAGACCTGTAGGAAGTGAAAAACGTATGTCCTGGCAATTCCATATTCTGACTTGCACTATAATTTATTTCGGTCCAGTGTTCTGGGGTTGAACAATTACTTTGCCTTTGCATGTGTTTGTGATGGGTGTCGCCCATGAGTCAGAGGAATGCGCTCACACTTTGCGAACCCCTGGTATCTTCACTTGTTGATAGCAATTCACAAAACAAACTTATGATATAGTGGACTGTGAATAGAAAGGTCATGAGTATTCAACCACCCTGGGGAATACCCCCAGTGTCTCTTGCTGGTTTAACAGATAAAACGGGATCAAGTGTTCACAATGGAGACAGAGTATGAATAATATTTGAAGTATGGAGAACATGGTCTGAATTCATCGCAAAGTTTCTTAACTGATCTCTCCCACCCTTTATTACTAAACAGGCTGATTGTATCCAAATTATTTTGGTTGTAACAAATTTTACAACAACAACAACAATGTGTTCGCTGACCAGGCTGGTTATCCCACAAAATGGTGTAAATATGTAGGCATTGACGTTGTCGAACGTTGACGTCATAGAAACATAGTGTCCTGAATTGATTGCAACACCAGGGAGCGTTATAACTTTTTGATATATAACACCAAGGAGGGTTGTAAGTTATTAATATGTAACGGCTCTGAGAATTAGAAGCTACTAGCATGTAACACCGTGGAGTGTTACCAGCCATTGTGTGTGTGTGTGTGTGTGTGTGTGTGTGTGTGTGTCTGTGTGTGTGTCTGTGTGTGTGTCTGTGTGTGTGTCCACCTGTAAGTGCTAAGGGTGAGTGGTGAGAGTGTGGGGGGTTAGGGATTCGCGTGTATGCCGCACACAGAAATATTCTAGCTACATGACGGCAGTCCGTTAATAATCGAATCCGGACCAGACAATCCAATGACTGACATCATGAGTATCAATATACACAAAAGGGATACTGTGACATGCATCCACCATATGTTGTGGATTAAAAATACAATAAAAACAATAAGTTCATTATTATCATTTTGGTTTATTATTTCAGAACTAAACTTTTACACAATCTGTGTATAAACACGAATAACAAAAAAACGCTCATTATGTAGGTCTACCACAAGTAATGTACATGTTATTAAACATTAAAATATCACCATAATAACAAATAGTAATAAACAAAATAGTATATTTGCACATATTATTTCCAAATATTAATGTCCATTCATAAAAATGTCTCTCTTTGTATCAATAACGTAAGATGTAGAATTAAATATAATTTTCCAACATATCTTTTTGAAAACCCAATGTGCACAGAAAACTAATCAATATTTGAACAGTTGTTCATAAGATGCCATGGACCGTATGAGACATGATATATACATAGGTAGGGTTCCATGACGTTTTGATTTAAATCTGCTCCGACGGGGGAGGTAGAGGACTGGCCATCCTTAGCTGTGTGAAAGACACACCGCATGGCGTCCAAATATATATGTCAAACATGCTTGCAAATAGTTCACAAGTTTGTATGACGTACGGTCAGCTATGAGTCGAGGCCCATGTAAAATTACTCTTCAACATCACACATTTGTTTTGAGATGGTTCCTTATAAAATGTGATTGAATTTGAATAGTTTACAACCTAAACACATACACATTATTAATGTATGTTGATCGGACGTCTTATATTGAAGACCCTTTTAAGAATTAAGTATCAGTTAACCGTTACTATTTATCACCCTTGCTGACTGTAAAGTACGTTGTTATATTAATCTATATTTCCCCCGTTATATGTATTGTATAAGTTTTAATCACTGAAATCATTGAAACACTGAAGAAAATTTACGAAAATGAAATTTGGTGAGGTTTTATGGTTTACAGTGTTTGATTAAGGTTCGATTGCATACGCCTCATTTTACATCAAGGAAGTCACTTTCTCTTTGTTTTTCGCTTGGGTTAGGGGACTTTGCTTTAATACCGAGTCGCATGTTTTGCTCTTCGTCAGCGGGTGCATTTATGTAGACAGGAATAATTTGAAGATTGACGGTTTTTGAGATGTTTAAATTGTTTTAAGGCTTGTTGTTGGTTCCACAAATATCATTTGAACATTTTAACAACAAGAGTGTTCTTCAAATTTTGCTAATTTGCATATAGGAATTTCCATCGTAATACAGAATACTGTATGAAGGAGTCACAAAGCATACACATACAACGTTTGTGTAGTAGAAAACAACATACAATCTGCAACAATAACAGTAACGTATTAATACTGTGTATACCAAGCGTGGATATCATATAAAGATGCGTGGCACAGACTATGAAAACGTATGAAATAAATGTTCTTGTAATAAATCTTTGTTTTTTCAAACGTTCTTTCAAATTTGTTTAATACACGAAACGTGAAAAGGTATGCCACAATCAAACGTTTTTTAAGCATACTCTTTTGCCGTGTACTTTTGGCTTGGATTAAACTTTTGAGTGTTCTCATTTAGGATTGCATTGCGACAACAACGAAATGCGTAACGATTATATGTACATGCATATGCTAATATGCTGATAACTATAATATGAGTATATATGATACAATGCATTATGACTTGGTAATAATTTTGTAAGAGTGTGTTACATACACGTGAAATATTACATCATATATTTCTTCATATACAATACAAATGGTGACCAGAATCCAACAGAGATCATTGCTATGGCGGTTCAACCGTCACGTTACGTCATTTCATGGTTTATTTTTTTTTTAACCAAATGTCACGTCAAGTTACGTCATATAACGTCATTCCTCAACATGTAACGTCATCTCCCTTTATACGTAACATCACAGCCAACGTCACGTCTGATCATGCCAAATAATGTCACGTAGCGTCAGACGCTTCTCTACGTAACGTCACGTCAATACGTTTTAGGGGACAAGAAACGCGCAGCACATCATCACACTTAATTACGTCATACAATGGTTTTCCAACGTCACGTCGCATAAAACTAAAAACGTCACAATCAATATCGCATTTTATCACTTCATATTACTGTCACTGTCACATGATTTATCATCCCCTCGTGACATGACGTCATGAACACGTAACGCTAACGTCACTTGTCACGCCATTCGCATGACATCACACACTCTACATCGTTAGATCCTGTATTGCCACATGACGTAACTCCACAAGATGCCATTCTCCCAAGAAATCAACCATGGTCATGCGTAAATCACCAATACATAAAAATATAGATATAATATATTATACATATATTATGTAAAAGGAACTTCTTCGCAAACACAAAGACACAAGTAATATGTTTACAGATGAATAAAAATACTTGCATTTATCGAAAACCCTCTTTACTGAAACTTGTGTCAGTGTAAAACAGAGAAACAGCATCTATACAGATAATGCCAAAGGGTAGAAGCACCATAGAGAAGGGCAGGTCACAGTAGCCTGTTAGCACCCACAATGAAGTTTGATCCATAAGATAAAGAGGATGCAAGGCTCTACGGCCGTTTCTTGTTCGGAGTTTAACATTGTGTCCAGCATCCTGTGTAGAACGGAATGACTTTAATTACTAATTACTTTAACCATATTGGGTTTAATTATACTCAGAAGCAAAAGAAACGACACCTCTCAGTTGATTTCATCAATGTTTGATCTTAAATTGAAAATATCTCAACTTCATAATATTTTGTCTTTTAAAATATACTTTGATTAAAACGTTTTGAATAATGATAAATTATGTTTTCACACAACCACTGATGGATACACTGAACACAATCAATGATATTTTCATCCATCCTTTACTTATTTCCGACAGTACAATGTATATATTATGATATTGCTGCTGCTGCTGCTGCTGTTGCTGCTGCTGCTGATGTTGCTGCGATCAGTCCCTCAGTCCATTTCGCTCTATGAATAGATCCGACACGTGTGTTTTGTTAGAATTAGGCATCGGTTCGGTTTTGATGTTCACTTTTTGATCTGACCAAGCCACACTGGTGCACGAGCCTTGTGTGAGCAGCTGGATGCTGGTGGAGCTTTTCTCATTCTGATATTTGTCCAGGGTTGTCTCCATCAGCACCTGGGATACAGAAACATGAGCGTGTTGATGAAACAGCTGCTTGAATCGTTGCCTTACATACGTGTCTCTTAGTTGAAATAATTAACTGAGTGTGAGTGAGTATTATTTTACGCCGCTTTTAGCAATATTCCAGCAATATCACGACGGGACACCTGAAATGGGCTTCACACATTGTATCCATGTGGGGAATCGAACCCGGGTATTCGGTGTGACGAGCGAAAGCTTTAACCACTAGCCTACCCCGCCGCCCCTGAAATGGCTATGGGTTAGACACCAAACATATTAATATATAGGGGAAATCTGTCTAAATCACTCGCACGTATACTGATGAAATACATACTGAAATATAATCTTCCTGTTTTCAAACGTATTAATTATTAGTTATGGTGATGCATGTAATATATTTTCAATTCCATAGTGATAACTATGGAATCCTGGAGGGACATTGTCGTATTGTCGCCCTCTCAAATACAAGCAAAATGAAGCAAAATTAACCAAAACGCGACACGCGACATCGCGACAATGCGACAAATGGGCGAAATTTCACGTTGTTGCGATGTCGCGTGTCGCGTTTTAGTTTATTTTGCCTCACTTTACTTGTTTTTGAGAGGGCGACAATGCGACACAGCGACAATGTCCCTTCTCGGATTCCATAGATAACATCAGATTCATACAATAAAATGTTTGGACGTGCATGTGGCCTCGAAGGTTGAAGTTGAAAATACTCGTTTTGCTGACATAAACATATACTCATACCGTTTGAGATCAAAATAGTTATTGACACATAATGATTTAGGGACAAATATACAGGATACGTTTATCAAGAAACAATTTCCATCTTTATTGATGGATTGGGTTGCAGTGTCAGGACCATGCTGTACGGGGGTTGAAGAATGCTGGTACACCCACTTGTGTAAGTGAAGCTTCTTTTGAACATGAATATACGACGCCATTTAGAAAGTGATGAAATGTAACATATGTTATATTTGGGATTACACTTTCTCAGTATAGTTCAGATTCTAGTACTTTTGTTGGGTTGAGTCCCATCCGAGATTCGAACACACACTATGAGTCGGGCACCTAATCGCCAGCACACAAAGTCAACCGTCTATCGCATGTGCATATATAACCGTATTTATTTCACACTCGTGTATGTTAGACAATTTGCATAACATCCAAGTATAGAAGACCTTAGTTATATAGTTTGATTTAAATGCAAAAACACAGACTGTCCACATTATAATCGTTATAATCTCACCCCCAGCCTTCATAATACATGTCATGTTCAGGAAGTCGATTAACATTGTCACCCTGTGTATTAGAAATGGTGTCAATGGGTTGTCGGGATGGACAAATCCATATGAGGGAGAGCGACGGCTGTTGCTGTTGATGGCGTGATCTAAGCTTGCACTAGGTGTCTGTAACACCCACGCACTTATCCCGGCAAGGTAGAACATACAACGTCAGTGAAAATGAGTTCATAGTCTAAACTATCATCAGAAACAATTTCCTTTAGTTAAAAGGGGAAAATAGGTGTATAAGTATATGAATAGATCACTGAGAAGTCAGTGATGACACCAGGTGTTCCAGGAAAGGGTAAGCGTGTCCTATCCCACCGGTAGCATCCGCCATATACAAAATTTCCTAAATATGAAAGTCTTTTTTGCCTGATGCCACCGGACGGTTGCCGGTAAATAAACCAGACAATCAAGTGATCGTTGAACCAGAAAGCATAAAAAACAAGTTTGATTGTCAAGCTCAAAGCGTCACAGAAAGGAAGTGCGCTACAGCAAAAATATAAACAGCTACTTCTTTGGCATCATGTAATGTAACTATAGTGAGTGAGTGAGTGAGTTTGGTTTTACGCCGCTTTTAGCAATATTCCAGCAATATCACGGCGGCGGACACCAGAAATGGGCTTCACACATTGTACCCATGTGGGGATTCGAACCCGGGTCTTCGGCGTGACGAGCCAACGCTTTAACCACTGGGCTACCCCACCGCCCAATGTAACTATAGATATATTTCTACATATCAGTGTATCTTTTACGAATGTGAAGCAAGAACAACATAGTTGATGGCTTTTGAGCTCCCACAGCATGATCAAATCTAGCGGGGCGGTGGGGTAGCCTTGTGGTTAAAGCGTTCGCCCGTCACGCCGAAACCCGGGTTCGATTCCCGACATGGGTACAATGTGTGAAGCCTATTTCTGGTGTTCCCCGCTGATATTGCTGGAATATTGCTAAAAGCGGCGTAAAACCATACTCACGCACACAGTCAAACCTAGCAAGAGAACACCTCAAATAACTGACCTGCACCAAAGCCATCTCGTCTTCACTGAGCGTTCCCCCGGACTCCAGGGACAGGAAGGCGTTGTGGAAGTCGTCCAGCATGACCGTGTACGCCACTTTGTCGTCGGACTTCTTCTTGAAGTACACCGGCAGTTTGCCTTTAGGGACAGACAACTTGGTCCGGATTTCGAAATCTATCACTTGGCATTCTTCACGTGCAAGAAGCTCGGCGTTTGCCTTCCATGACGGTCCGATCTCGATCTGAGAATTGACCTCCCAAGGAACGACCTCCTTGAACACCTCGCCCTTCATCTTACATACGTTCATCGTGTTGTCCCGCCCCGCACGGAACTTGACGAAGTTTGTCGGAAGGTTCACGTCGATGTTGACGTCGTTGCCGATGGTGTAGCAATTCTGAAGCTCTACTGCGATCCAAGTCGTCGTCTCTCGCTTGCCGCGGAATGTATGTACGTGCTTGGTCTCCGACTTGTTCTCGTACTCGCAGCCGTACAACGAGACCCAACGAGACCCGGTCGTGATCTCGCCCCATGGAGACTCCACGCAGGTGTTCGCTGGGCGCAGTGAAAACTTCATGATGTTGTGTTCAATGTTGAGACACTTCCAGTCAATGACGGGATAGTAATCCTCAGGTTCAAGAAACAGCCGCTTTACGAAATTGATATTTTTCTCCAGTTTTCGCCAGGCATAATGTCCCAATATGGTGTCAAGCTCCAGAATGTTCGCCGTCATCTTGGATTTCTGACCAAATCACACCTATTCAAACCTGAAACAAAAGTCACACATTGTAGGTACGTAAATATGACTGCATTGCCACTGGAATGATAAATCAGATTACCCATACATCTGACAAAGAAACTAAATACTACATGACGTCATTACTTTGAAGACGGCTGTGGGGTGGCCCAGTGGTTTATAATTAAGCGTTCACTCATAACGCTGAAGACCGCCGATTCCCCACATGTCATAGGTTCAACGTGGGAAGTCCATTTCTGTTGTCCATCTCCCCTACGTTGCAGGAATATTTCTAAACGCGGCGTAAAACCATACTCACTCACTACTTGCAAGAATCAGGTTCGTGTTCTTCTGGCAAGTTTATTTAAAATGTTCAAAACGCACTTTGTGCATCTTCCAACTCATGTTGTGTATATAGTAAATAGAAAGTAAACGATTACTCAATTTACAAAGACACAGGGTAGTTTGGAGTATGAGACAGACTGGCATGTCTAAGGTCCCAGCGATACAGAGCGAATGTGGTTCAGCTGATAACGATAGTGATTCACGTGAGCCAATTCCATGATGGGCTAACTATTGTCAATTCATTAACTCTGCTGGACTCACAACGTAGTCATACAACATACTGAAACCGGGAAATGAACGACAGTTGGTCTTAGTATCCATCTAGGCGAGGTCACCACAACTGCCAATATGTATACAGTGGACTCTGTATAATCCGACACTCACTGGGACCGGGCAAAATGTCGGATTATACAGAGTGTCGGATAATTCAATGTCTCCTTGCTTGAATACTTTTCAAACAGTGCCATACATTGAAACTGTCTTATATCATGAAATTAATGGTTAACAGCTATTTGCTTGGTAAATAAAGGGGAAAAACAAATTCTGTATTTACATGACTTTTTGTGCATGTATATCATTCGATTTATTATCTTCAGTACAATATACATACATGTACTACTATCACAATCATATTCAATATTAATTGATCCCTTGTCTCAGCCCATTCATCCTATGCTTGACAAAACATACCTAGGTCCTTCATTGGCAAAGGTACAGCGTTCTAAAACATAATTACCTCCCAATTAGAAAGTGCGGAGATTACCAGTAACAGTTGTCAACTGGCCATTGGCAGGTTGATTGTCTATTTTAGTCCAATATGGGGAGAGGATGTCGGATTGTACAGATTAATGGTGTCATTGGGACCAGAAAATGGTGTCGGAATTCGGAATGTACAGATGTCGGATAATTCAATGTTTAAATGATGATAATATAGAAGAACGCTGCCGGGACCCCCAAAATATGTCGGAATTCACAGATTGTCGGATAATTCAGATGTCGGATTATACAGAGTTCACTGTATACGATTTCAAACTGCAAAATCTAATTCTAAAGCATCTAACTCGTCTGCCTACGTCTATACCAACTTCTGTGCATGAATAGCTGATAGTGATTAAATGTAACTTGACTATTCCCTCCCTGAGGTACGACTTAGGCAGAGACCAGTTGATATTGGCAACATACATCGTGTTGTCTATAATAGCATTTGGAGTGTCCTACAATCATTATCATGAGACTGACTATGCATATATTCATTAACCATTCGCACAGATTCATAAATAGGTTGTATCCGTAAAATAGTCATGGTCAGATCTTCAGCAACCCATGTTGTCGTAAGAGGGAACTAATGTGATCGGGTGGTCGTTCTCACTTACTTGTTTGATGTTTGACTTGCGAAGATCGATGCTGTCATGAGCATGTTATTTGTGTATATCATTAGATATTACTAAAACTAAGGCCTGCATATTTTTATGAACGTTATAGTAGAAAATGTTTATATAAATACTATCTAGGAATATATTTGAGTTTACCATAAACAGTAGGCACTTCATGTTTTGTATGTAAAGCAGTTATACGTTTCTATCGTAATAGATCTTCATCAAATATTCCTCAGTGATAAAGTTGCAAATACGTTTAGACTAAATCGTCCCCGTGGACCTTCTTCAGCTTCATATATGTGCATGTAAAAGTCAATGTACAGGAAGGTGTAGCTGTAAGAGGTTGAACCTGTTGTGTACTTCAACATGTGGATGTGGACCTGAAGCATGTTCTGGTGGTCTTGACATTGACTATCATGTCAACTGGGAATACTCTATGACTATCAAGAACAATAGATACGAATTGATATGAAGGAAATGTTGCTTGCATTATGATGACTTGATTGACTCATCTCTCTTTGATGTGCAAAGAAAGACATCTGGAATAATAGAATTATACATTTAAGAGCTATCTGTTATGTTGTGTGATTTTACTGATAGTCCAACAGTATCTTCGACATATTTGGTATTGTTGATACGATGTAAAGCATGGAGCTGTTACTGTTTAACAGACATTATGTAATATTTTGCTGATCTAAATTCAAAGTAACAACTTTTGTTTCCTTGTAATGGTTTTTCATGCATACAGTGCCAACCATTCTTCAAATGATATTGCTGAATTAGAAAAACATAATTTTAATAAAATAACCTTTAATTTGTAAAGTTTAACTCATATTTTCCCATCAAATGAACTTTCTATTAAAATTGACATTTGACCTTACCAAAATATTTGTTTGCGATTAGCATAATATGTAATATTATTGCCCACAATTTTAAATCATGATCTGAACATTCCAAAACTACCAAAATCGGTCAGTCCAAACCAGAGTTATTAAATTAAACCATCAAGTTATCTGTTAAAATATTAACTGAAATGATATATTGCACCCCTGCAAGGTAGTCACGCACGGCAGCTGATGACAACCGGCTTAAATCAAAGCTAAATCATTCCTGATTGTGAAAAATCACATCCCATTCGGTCACCAGAACTACACCACATGGCTTCCAGGCCACTGTGGTTGTTTTTGCTGCTGCTGTAACTATTACTACTACTGATGATGATGGTGATAATGATGACGATATACAGACTGCTTCTGATACTGTTCTGCCGTTACTATACCTTGCTACTGCCCTGCAGCTACTATACCTACATGTGTACTGCCCTACAGCTACTACACCTTTTGTCACTATCATTATAATTACTATCATTGTTACTGCAACACAAACACTGCTTCTACTACAACAACTACAACTACCGGCACTTGTACTGACAATGCAGCATCTAATCCCTCCACAGCAGTGGCCGCTGTTACCAAGTTAACAAAACCCCTCACCTGTAACCAACACATCTAAAGCGAGAACATAATTAACCTATAAAACATGTGAATTTTTGCAATACTACTTTCAAAAAGGGCAAATTACTCGACATGGAAGTAACATCTGTCCACATCAGCGACGTGGTGAAGCCAAGCGACTTGGTTAGAATATGACCAGAGCATACGTCGTACTTAATTAACAACATCGTCAGCATCATCTACAGTGTCCATGTACACTACGAAAACAGCTGACTCAGCAATCAATACGAGGCCATCGCTCTACGCTAGGGAGCATGGGGACTGTGTCCTTCATTGTCACTGAAACACCTGTTGCGTGTTTCATATTCACATCCTGAAATAGCACCTGCAATAGGTTTGAAGTATTACACATAAAATATAACAACCCGCTTTCATCGCCACTGATTCATTACATTCTTTAATCGACACACAGTAGAACTAATCTATCAATATACTAACTGGTGTTTTGTGGTGTCTTTAAGCGATTGAAAATAACCAAAGCGTCGGTTAAATAAATATGTCACATTCCTGATAAAATTACTACTTTCCTAATAAAGTCACTAAATATTTAATGTGGACTAGCGCATTGATGCTTAAAATCATTGATGGGCATTTTTTAAAACATGAAGACAAGAAAGGTTTACGGAGAACAACATAATCGTTTGTTTCAGGGCTACTTCTTTCGCCTTCAGCAGGTGATTCGACCGATGAGGAGCAAAGAAATTGCAACGTTTACCCAGGGAGAATAGAAGATTAGATTATCCCTGGTTTACCTATGCTTGTCGTTCGAAACGACTGGGTCTGTTGGTCAGATTCGAGGACTTGGTTGGCGTCTTGTCAACGGATGAAACGGGAAAAATACCCGTTACAAGTTATCCTTATGGTTTGACATATTCACGTTATGAGCGAGTTGTTACGTAAGAAGTTTCTTAGGTACGCCATTTTCCATTCTAACTATTCCAACTACACGACGATGGTGTTTGAAAAACTGTGCCTGGACTAGATATTGTGATCACGCGGAGGGGATCAGATGAGACACTAACATCGCTGTCATGACCACTAAATTCAGTCGCTTCGTGCGACAATCGTGTATTTGCCGGAGACCAATCTCGGGAGTAAAAAATTAGGCAGCGGAAGCTTCAACGTTTAGGGAATGTAATACGAGAGGTGATTTCAGAGCAGTGCCTATAAAAGTAACAGTGATTGTTTGATAACATTTTAATGTTTTAATTGTGAATTAAATTATGTTTAGAGTATTGACCGTCGTGCGTCTCTGGATGTATGAGAATGAAAAAATAGTGTACCCCTGGCAGAGACACTTGAGTCCAGTGTGCGAAATAGCCACTGGCCCGCAAGCCCGTGGATAGTAACAATCCAGTCGGGCCAGTAAATCTTCACAGTCACTGGCCCGACTGGCTAGTGAATTTCCATGGGGGTCACTTTTTAAATACATCACTCTCTCCGACTTGTTAAGTTATAATACACTTTTAAATAATGCAAGATTATGACCTGATAAATAATGGTATTTTACCTTTTTGTAATCTTTTGCTTAGTTTTCACATTCAAATTTCGGGCTAGTGAATTATTTTTTGGGCTAGTAACTTTCAGGAATTGTTAGCCCGACTAGCTATAGCCAATTCTGGAAATTATTTCACACACTGCTTGAGTCCCTCTAAATTGAGATATAAATATCCACTAGTGGTGTAATTCCTTAATTATAGGTGTTGTTGTTTCTCAATTAGCATTCATACAGCCACCGAGGACCAAAGTAATGCCCTAAGTCCCCTTGGGAACCATGCATTAAGGACCATTGTAAGTGCCCGTGATCCCCACTGAGCTGATCCGTTCTGGTTGCTCGTAGTAAATAACCTAGTTTTAATTGATCTCAAATAATCTACTTTAATAGTTTTGTCTTAATTTTGTTTGTTTTAAGATTTAACAGTTATATATCTTACGGCTTTTCTGTTCTTTTTCAACAGGTATTTAATGATAATTCCAGCACGACATTGTGTGATACTCGATTCTGATTGGCTGAGAGCTCATCAAAACCGTATAAATGGCAGTTTAAGGACCGCTAATTAAAGTGATCGATTGACCGCGCATGAATACAATGAACTCGTTGACCCTTTTGTTTGTAAACAAACATGTCGGATATCGGCGATATCTTTGATTTATCATCGCAATATGGCTGCAATGTTCGACAGGATGTAAAATGTCAACTTACTCACTAAAATGAAATCGGAAGTAGTGTATCAACATATCCTGAAGCAGAACTGTTGACATGATGTTCCACAAGTCCCTGTGACTTACACGAATGTTTTGTCCACAGATAACTTTAAAGGAGATATTGTCTTCTGTATTGGAAAAGCAACAAGAACTGCCCGGAGGAAGACTGTGACGCCATCATTTTACGTTACGTCATTACACATTACGTCATCAATAATGTAGGTGACGCAGATTGAACATTGTTACGTCATAAACATGTCGATAGTAAAGGACAATAAATTATTTTCTAACACGAACTACACTAAATAATATGTAGTGAGTCAGTTTGGTTTTGAGAGATACCAGAAATCGACTCCACACATTGCAAACATGTCGAGAGTCGAACCCGTGCCTTTAGCGTGACAAACGAATGCTTTGGCCATTGGGCTACCCGATCGTCCAACAACAATGCAAAACACAAAACACAAAATAGTGTGACGAAACCTCACACTACATACGGCGCACTAAAATAAACACTAAATTTAACACTACACGATCACACCATGAACTGAGCCATCCACTGTAGTATCCATAACACTAATGAGAGTACGTTATGAATACATCGAGTAAAAAGATTTAAAACAACGAAAACGTATATTATATAAACTATACAGGAAAACCTGCATTAAACGCTGCACCTGTTACAACGTGATATCCGACACCACTCAAACAGCTGCAGTATCAATACTGACAATACTGTAACAACGATGTGGATCCTAGCACGAACCGCGAATACCTCCCATACACACTGACATTTATATGTATGGAATGTCAATGATAGGACTAATTATAGGCTAGTGTTTAGTTCCTGGTAACAATCAACGGACTATAAAGCGTCGAATCTCTGATAATGAGGTTAGTCAACACAAGTTAGTTGTTACACGCAGGTCGTATGGCGCCAGACATAACTTGGTTTTCGTTTGTTGACTTTTGTTTTGTTTCTTATGGTTTTTTCAGTCAGGAATATCACGCCGACCTGTAAATAATCGAGACAGACCAAAGAAATCAGCTTTCCCCTCCGGGTTACCGTGACACGCAATTATTCTTAATGACCAATTTAGTCACGTTTTATGATAGGCAATAATGATGGGTCTGTTAGTGGAGAATTTAACAGAGAATAGATCGGTTTAATTGTTATATAAAAACGTGAATACAACATACATTTGACAGTAACACCGACAATAATGTTTCTGAAGGATACAGATATAATTTGCTCCGGATAGCTTTTAAAACCATTCAAGCATTTGCCAGAAACACGCAAACTGAAAAATGAAAAGTGATTAAATAGTGACTAATGATATGACGTCTCAATTGTGTATAGGTTTTATACGACCTCCCCTCTTAAGGACGGTATTTACAGTAAGAGGCGACTAACGAGATCGGGTGGTCAGGTTCGCTGATTTGGCTGACACATGTCATCGTATACCGATTGAGGAAACGATGCTCATAATCACGCGATTGTCTGGTCCAGACTCGATTATTTACAGACCGCCGCCATTGCTGAATGACAAACAAACAAAAACTTGTTTCCACAAAGCAGAAATACAAGAGCGTTCTTTCGCAAGGCAAGGAAGTGACCGGAACCTGCCTTCAAGTACTGTGTTCATCTGGCGAATCGAACCCTATGTTTCGATATGCTGATCCAACGACTTTACTTTGGGATACCCCACTGCCTGCTTTTAAAGGCAAACCAGTTTGACTGGTATGTTCCACAACTGAACACTGAACCCCATTCTTTTCTAATCTTACTCATTATGTTCCCTGTGTTAAGAGACATTGTACATCTGAAAGGACTTCATTGAAATGCGAACAAGAGGCCAAACTGGGTCATTCTGAATGAAATTTGTTGGGGATTGTTGCTAGAAATGAACAAGGAGATGAGATCGACTGAAATGTTCAAAGACGAGGATATAAGCTACCAAAATACACATATAACTGAATAAAGGGGAGTTCTAACATGTATGACAGTATATTCAAATTCAGAGCGTATCGACCAGACAGATCATAACAGTTGTTTGTGTTTCATAATTATTTTGCCATGTCGCTGACGATTCGTTTCACATGGAAGCAAATCACCATGCCATCCAACTCAAACTGTAATTATATAGTAACATATTTATGCAATGATCAATGAACATATATAGTACACTTTATATGAATCTAGTGGACCATTGGGGTTGTCTCCCTTGCCTATGGTTTGTGACACTGGGGCGTCATGGATATATTTTAGTCTTGCAGATATGTTATACATGCTTGGCAACACGTCATCCGAAACCGTACTATCTCTGCTGACAAAGCTTTGGAATTCCAGGATACGAAAGCTTCCTATTTCATATTACGTTTTTCTCCTGAGCGGTATCCATTTTATTTATATTTGGCTTTAATGTTTAATGTTCCATCTGTTCGGCATTTTGTCCAGTAGATTCTAGGGGATTCTGCAATTATGTTTACACCTGTCTGGAACAAACCACTTCATTTCATGTGTGTAATTCATGATACGTGTATATCTTCGCAAATTCATGACGAAGAGTTTGCTTTCAAGAATAAAACATCATTATACGAGGTTCGATCTTGAACGAACGAACGACCGACCGACACACCCAACAACCAATCGGCCAATCAATAATAGGACAAACAACCAGCCAGCCAACCAACCAATCAATCAAAATGGAATCAGAAAGATCACATATCGCGTACGAGCCAATCAGATCATATGCATATGTTATGACCATCCAATCCTCATTTCAGACATACCAAGAGATGATGACCCACAATCCCCCGACCTAGATATGGACATGTATAAGGACAGGGGATGGTGGGCTAGAATGGGCTAGTGAGTATGGTTTTACGACGCTTTTAGTAATTTTCCAGCAATATCACAGCGGGGGAAACCAGAAATGGGCTTCACACAATGTGCCCATGTGGGGAACCGAACCCGGGTCTTCAGTGTGACGAGCGGACGCTTAACCATTAGGCTACCCCACAGCCCCTAGTGTCTCGAGGGGTGGTGTGACGAATTACAGGGAATGGATGGGTGGGTTGGTCCTTTACACTTATTCAAGACACGGTCAGTGTTAACACGGGTGTAGATAAGGTCATTTATGACCTGGGGTGTTGGGTATTCACGTTATATTACAAATGATAGTGATATATAAAGCTGTGCTCTCTGGAGGCTGTGTTATACAAGCTGTTGAGATTTGACAGCCTGTGTTTCCGGATGACCGATCAGACTGTTCACAGAGGCAGAGATTTAGGAGCTGGAAGAGCAGTATGTAGGCTGGAGCGACATACTTTCATCTTTTCATAAAACAATGTTCACATCGTGACCGACTGTGACACGTAGACACACATGACAGTCCTACCTAAGGACAAATAGACTAAGATAACAGTAAAAGACTTAAATAGAGTATTTTTAAATGTTTCATGGCATTGGATGCATTTCAACGTAATTTCTCACCTATAAGATTAAATAATAAAAGTTCAAGGTGGATTTTAATCCGTTGCTTGATAAATGTACAACCAGCTGTACCAAAACAAACCATTGAAAACATAAAGAAGGTGAACTCGGTGCTTCAACAAAAACTTCATTGATACCACTCCTTCTAACTGCCACTTAAGATGAATAAAAAGATATATGAAATGAAAAATGAAAATTCGTATAGAAATGAAATAGTATAGTATTCATTGTATGAATAGATAAATGAATAGATAAATGATTTCCACACACAATAGAATATAATGTGCATCGACCTGTGTCGCATGATATCAACTATTACCATATATTACCAGTTATACTATCGTATATTGCAGGAAATCCGGAAAATATAGAAATTGTAACTGAAATACGATGCAATTATACACTGTATATAGGAGGTTCTTATATTCCTCGCCTGAAAACAAACTGGAAATAGCATATTATCCCACACATGTTACAAGCATAAACTATCGTAATTGACTAGTCAATCCGTTGATCAGGAGAGTCTTAATGTCAGTGAGAATTCGTTGACACGAGGTTAGATACAGCGTTGACATTTCCACCGACAACTTCGTGCACGACTGCAGTCTATCAGTTCAGACTGGCAGTGATTCATGAATATTCAGATTATGTACATGATGTTTAAACATACATTTAAATATATGCATATGTTGATACAGCATGTTCTTCAACAATCGTTAATATATTCTTCGTGACTATATTTAACTTTATAATGAAGCATCCCGCTGTCCACATCTGTAGCATACATCAGTGTTCGTACTGCAGTGCTATGTAACATGCACTCACATATGTTGGTACTTGTGTAGTAAGTAAACGGATCTCACCTGTTGAGAACAAGCCTTGTCAACCCAGCGGATGACTCTTAAAATCCAAGTCGGCTTTCACCTAGCAGTCCACGTGCAATTAAAACTACCCCACTCTCGAAAGACGCTGCTTCAAAATCGCGTTCAATTAACTGGATTTGTGCGCATGCGCGTCATCTGTGTCGGCCTCAGCGGGATTTAATACCTACGTTTATATACATCTGGCGTATTGGATGAAAGTTATAGTTTGTTTCATTGTTGGAAAGTATGCTGTGGTTTATTGACTAGTATGTTTTGAAAAGATCGATATGGTGTAGGACAGGGATACATTTTACTTCAAGTCTCTTTAAGGAAAAGCGAAGGGAAAGTTGACAACCATGTATTATCTACTAAAGTGCCTGTCCCTTGAAGTAAATTAACTGGAAACGTTAATTAGTAAATTACAATATTACTCATGGGTCAACTATTGATTTTACTAGCATTTAATGTGTGAAAATACCAGCCACTAGATTTACTGCCAGTCCTTTTTTGACATTTTGTTCTATTTTTTCGTATTTTAAGTATCTTTCAGTTTTATTACATATTTATTTAATATCACAAAAGGTTTCTCAAGTATCACAGTCATATAGGAATTATTCCTAGCGTTGTGAAGAAACTAACGTGTCTCTTATACTGTTTTCTTTTTCAGGATGAATGTCGGAAGAAATACTGGTTTTTCAAGCAAGCGATTGTAGAACAATTAAACGCAAACTTGTTTAACAGGATTTCTGTCGGCGAGGCGTTGTATTGTATCCCGTCGGCAATTAACCAACGCCCAGAGGGTGTTTAACTAAAGGCGGATTACAAGAACAATTGCAATTACACGTGGGCTCTGATCGCCTTCAGTTTCGACACAACTTTATTTGAAAGGAAAGTCCAGTTCTAACACGTTTCCACTGTAACGAAACCAGATAATGCGGCTATGTTACCTACACTCAGGAGAAAATCACAACGATATATAATGGAGAGCTTTTGACCTCAGGATCGGGCGCTATTGACCACCCGTGTCCCTATATATTATTATGTACAACATAAACGAAACTCCACTCAAGATGTGGACATGTCTGTCCCTATAGAAGTGTTATATCAAGCATGCCTCAGGATCGGGCGGCATTGACCACCCGTGTCCCTATATATTATTATGTACAACATAAACGAAACTCCACTCAAGATGTGGACATGTCTGTCCCTATAGAAGTGTTATATCAAGCATGCACTGTATCAGTATGAGTGACGTTTTTAAAAGTACTTTGTGGTAAATTACATGAATATACAGTTACAATGACAAAATAAACAAAGTCACTTAAACATACAGCCTAACACTTGATAGTTTGTCCCTGTATCGCCTGTTGTTTGTTTGTTGTTGAAGCCGCACTCCATATTTTTCAGGTATGTGGCGGCAGCCTGTAAATAACATAGCCTGGACAAGATAAAATTAATCTTTGATTTATATCAAAACACTAATCTGTCGAGGTTCGATAGTACGCTGTCAACCAAATCGTGGATCAAATTTAGTCACCACCTACGACCATCAGGTTACGTATGGGTCTGGTTTTAACCCCATGGGTGGTGCTCCACTATGGGGATTAGTGGTCAGATGGGTTCCTCATCAGCTCAAGCTTCTCCGAATACGTCGACACTAAACGTGTAGCGACGTTGAAACTAACGTCAACATGACGTTGAAGTGCTAACGTCAGTTCATTTGTCATAGGGGGCGGTGGGGTAGCCCAGTGGTTAAAACGTTCGCTCGTCACGCCGAAGGCCAAGGTTCGATTCCCCATTAATCTGGTGTCCCCCGAAGTGATATTGCTGGAATACTGCTAAAAGTGGCGTAAAACTAAAACTCGCTCACTCACTCACACAATTTCATAGAAAACAAATGTGTAAATTTCGCGAACACCTGGTATCGCTTTTTTATAGTGATTCATAAGCACAAGCTCATGATATAGTCGGAATTGTACAATCGACTCAACTTTTAGTAGAGATTTCATGCGGATGCGGAGAGGATATGAATGCTTTTTATTCAACGTTGGGGAATAACCTTGCATCAACGTTGCAATACTGTGGTATTTGGGTATCTGGGGAATGTCGTATGTTTTAAATTGGTTGACGTCACATATTATCCCCTGGGCAAAGGGGGATCGCAGTACACAAATATATATGTGAGTAAGTGAGTGAATATGGTTTTACGCCGCTTTAAGCAATATTCCAGCAACATCACGGCGGAGGTCAGCAGAAATGGGCTTCACACATTGTACTCCTATGGGAATCGAACCCGGGTCTTCGGCGTGACGAGCGAACGCTTTAACCACTAGGCTACCCCACCTCCCTCCTGCTTTGAGAGGCAACGATTTATTCCTGCTTCTCTAACAGATTAGATTAATTGTAATATATTTTCTTTATTCAAGTCCGTAACTTCACAATTCTCTTGACGTGACTCAAGTCTCTAACAGTGGTTCACTGCCTGTATCATCCCGAATTTTCAGTTATCCATTCAAATAACTGTCCTCGCTAGTTGGCCCAGTAGACGAAACTGGCCATTGCTCAAACGCGTGTGCTGCTTAAATACTGTTGACTACGGCGTTCAGCAACATTCACTCATAGACATTGTGTGTTTGTTTGTTGTTTACGCTACATTCAGAAACATTATGACGTAGTTGTGTTCCGATTAATTGAAATAATCGAAGATTGATCGCAGTGACCAAACGACCAAGCAATCGATCACATTTTCTCATAATCGAACATAAACGATTTTGGAACTACTGTTTTAGTCTTTGAAATACTTGACAATGGAACATATCGTTGAAGTTGTCAGGGCATGAAAACGTGTTTAATTCTTAGAAAACTCACTTCACTAACTGAAAAGCCATGACTGAATATTTCTTGAAGACTCCGGGAAGTTTATGTTCATGATATATTAGTCATCACTTTAAAGTAGCAAGTTGCATCATGTTATAAATATCTGCAATAACAACCTGGATAGGAAAATCTGAAAAATGACGCTAACCAAATTTTTTCGATGATTGTTCGTTGGTAATGAAACAATCATCAATTGTGAGATTTCAACCAATTCCCAACACTAGCTACAGTCGGTGATGAGGGCGTTGAATCTCGCATGCATAGGTAGCATGTTTGTGACCACTGGTGCGACTTATCTAGACTCGATGATTCACGGAGTTTATTGCGGCGTAAAACAATCTTCATTTGGATGCTCCCATTGTGAATAACGACAATGCATGCTATGACATGTGCTTATCGTAATAGTGCCACGAACCCGTCTTCATCATTGATTTGAAAATCGATTTTTCATTTGCCACCCACTGGACAGACCTTAGTTCAAGTACTGTCGCTGTGAGGTAAGGATATAAGGGGGTCAGGGGGTATTCTACAGAAAGTCCCTGCTGAAAAGGTATTCTACGAAATCAAAGCCCAGTAAAACAGCATGATGACGTCACGTGAGATATAGTACATGTGGACATGAAGAAACTCGTTAACATACTTCTGTCGGGACTCGGATTTAGAATTACTTCCCATCATACTAATGGTGGTCGTCTGGCGACAGAGCTGGATCGAGTGGACAGGCTTGCTTACTTGATTTGATTGTGTGCTTCTACCTCGACGGCGCGAGACGTTGCTCATAGTTTTAACCATTGTTATGTCTGACCCAGACTCGATGATTTACATTCCGCCATGGTGTAACGAAAATGATAATGTAAAACAACAAACGAAAAAACGAAATTAGCAATACAGGTCAGTAATAAATCACGTCACGCTTCAGCTAGTGTTGACGATTTGGCACACGTTAATTCAGTTGTTCATATATTTCATGGCAAACCAAGCCATCTGCTGCCATGAATGTATTCATACCTTGTAATGCTGTTTACCGTGCAACTGCATACATATCATAATTCATGCACTGTCAAGGTATATTACAGTAATGTCGGTTGTTGGGAAACAAGAATATATGTTGTGTATATTCTACCTTACAACCATTTTGAAAACGTTTGATCAGACGTCTTATATTTTCTGCCAGATGTAAGTTGCAAGTTAGTTGGTTTGTTGTTAAACGCTACACCCAGCAATATTCCAGCTATGGAGGCAGTCTGTAAATAATCGAGTCTGGACCAGACAATAAAGTGATTAACATCATGAGCATCGTTTTCGCAATTTGGAACCGATGACATGTGTCAACCAAGTCAGCGAGCCTGACCACCCGATCCCGTTAGTCGGCCCTTACGACAAGCATGGGTTGCTGAAGACCAATTCTTCACGGGTATGCAACTAAGTAGCAAAATCTTCTGGTTCCATACTTGATGAATCCTGTAGATAGAAGTTCATAGAACTAGTCGCGTCAATGTACTGGAACTCTCGTGTCAAGTGGTGCCAAATGTTGAGTGCCAAACTAGATGATTCATGACGATGATACTGGAAGTCTCGTAACACTGATACTTGATGTCTTAAGCCGATGATACTGGAAGTCTCGTGACACTGATACGACATGTCTCAAGCCGATGATATTGGAAGTCTCGTGACACTGATACTAGATGTCTCAAGCCAAGTGTACTATATGTCTCGTGCCAGTTAGACTTGATGTCTCGAGCCATTTAACGATATTCCACACGTCTCTTGTCAGTTCATATTGAATATCAGATGTCAAGTATACAGAACATTTCATTTCAAAATAATACCATTAGCTGGTTCAGTACATAGGCGGATCCAGAGTGGGGTGCTCCCTTTTGTTCTGAAAGTTTGTTCAATGACCATTGAAACTCGGGTGAAAAAAGCTGCATCTGCCCCTGCAGTACATTAATAACGGACAACGTGATTCATAGGAAAGTATACGAATAGAAAAAAATGTTTTTAAGAGAACAAAGTTTTAAGTTGCGAGGCAGTTAAAAACACGCAGAGTAAATTCTCTTGTGAATATAATATATATTTTGAAAAGATTAAAATACACTTATTATTATGAAACATGCAGCATGTTATACACACAAGGTTATCAAGTTGTGCTACTTAGATGCAGCACACTTTCATCCAGGCTATTTTGCTCCTTGAACATAAGGGGCGGTGGGGTAGCCCAGTGGTTAAAAAGTCGCTCGTTCGCTCGTCATGGGTACTGTGAAGCCCATTTGACGAGCCGGTTCGATTCCTCACATGGGTACAATGTGTGAAGCCCATTTCTGGTGTCCCCCGCCGTGACATCGCTGGAATATTGCTAAAAGCGGCATAAAAGTAAACTCACTCATGAAAATGAAAATTCATTAAGCTAAAAAAATATAGACCATGAATCTAATCTAAACACAGTCAATCCTCCAGGTAGCTTCCAACAGCTGCTGCCGTTCAACTCAAACTGACCAATGGCCATTGTTTTACAGCTATTAACATGGGATAAACGCACAATGTTTTAAAATATTTTATGACAGTATACGTTATTGAAATATGTAAATGTTACAGACTAACTGACCACGTTTCACAATCTGCAAGCTGCCAATGATCACATTGACAACGAACGTCCGACCTGTTCCAATAAATAGAACATCTTCTCACCCCTCCCAAATTTTAGACCTACCTGATTATTTTATCAAGACTGAGTCCAGTGATTATTTCACCACCATGTCTACAATGGACTTAGCTGTTTGCTCAATCGGTAACCCTTTAACTTGCCCTTCAACCTAGCATTTCATACAAAGTCCTCCATGTCCTGCGTTTCTGCCCAATATCTCAATCACAAATCACATGTTAGCAAACTATGCAACTTTAGGTTCAGAATAAACCACCTTGTTCCACAACTTCAGGTTCAGAATAAACCACCTTGTTCCACAACTTCAGGTTCAGAATAAACCACCTTGTTCCACAACTTCAGGTTCAAAATAAACCACCTTGTTCCACAACTTCAGGTTCAGAATAAACCACCTTGTTCCACAACTTCAAAATAAACCATCTTGTTCCACAACTTCAGGTTAAACCACCTTGTTCCACAACTTCAGGTTCAGAATAAACCACCTTGTTCCACAACTTCAGGTTCAGAATAAACCACCTTGTTCCACAACTTCAGGTTCAGAATAAACCACCTTGTTCCACAACTTCAGGTTCAGAATAAACCACCTTTTTCCACAACTTCAGGAACTAACACCAGTTTCAGTACTTGTTTATGAATCATATGTACTTGCTGTTGATTGTCATTCTCATCAAATAATGATTCAGGGCTGTAAGTTTTGCATGCTCTCAGTCCCTTGTAGATGTTCCCTTTCTTCTAAGGATTTGTATTTACCTCCGCGTTTGGCATCATGCTCAGATGTTCAAAGAACATCCAGTGAATCTTGCACTCATCCAGGCCTTTTTCAGTGCTACACAATATGCATCTATTAGTGGTGATACTACATTCCTGGAACCTTTTGATATTGACGTGATTCCCTTTCACTTATTTAATCATTCTTTGACTTCTGTTATAAGTCAAGATAAGAAAGACCATCTGAGTTTATCCCGACTAGTACAAAGGGCTAAGAACAGAAAAATTGCCTTCACCAATTTAACTGAACCTATCCTTGATGGTTCAGCTATTCCTGTTGCTTCGTGGCCCAACCTCGACTCCATACCGGCACTTATTGCCTTAACTTTGGCATGCGCATCTACTCTTGCTTTTGTATATACCTTTCAGAGACTAAAGCTACGCGCAATCTCCACCCTGCTCACACTGCTCCAGACCAGTAGGGTCAAGGCAGACGTTCAAGTTCCTCAATTCAAATATAACATTCCCACGACCACTCCCTTCAACCCTTTTTCGGCATTACAGTCAATCGAATTTACCTTAGACCACGCCATGGTTACTGTACTTACAATTCAGTCGGTCTTCATTGTTTCCCTTTTATTGTGCTTCACTCTCAGGATGTTTCGTCAAAATTATTAACAGTCTTCAGGACCTTATCAAAGAAACCTGTCATAAGACGAGCTTTAATGTTTTCATCTGTCAGCGTGAGAATTATATCAACAAACTCACACAGTTATACAGTTTACTTGTGTGCTCAAAAAGCAATTACGCGTATTCGTATTGTCTGTAATTCTGTAAGAGTATACACAAATATCTACATTCAGCTGGGACCTCATCAAAGAAATCTGTCGTTAGACGAGCTTAAATATCTCCATCTGTCAACGTGAGAATTACATCAACAAACCGACATATTTATTCAGTCTCTGTAATTTCCCACGTCCCTTGAAGGAATTCTGGAAATACATTTTCACTAAATATTAAGGCCACTTCAATAACACAAATATTTTGAAGCAAATAATTCCATGAATTTTACACGTTGCCCCGATGATTTAATGCATCGTGTTGAAGAACTTGCAAGGGAAACCATTACAATCGTCTGAATAAATCTACAGATAAAACAGATTTACATTAAATTCAAATATTATTTATACTTCATACAATACATGTTGTATTTTAATGTTATCGTATTTAGTTTTTGTTGCATTTGATTTGATAACTGTACACGTAAATGTCTATTATACAATGTGATATATACACCGAGTTCATCAGATGTAAACTGCAGGAAGCACTCGTGATAAGGGATGTGTTGAATGAAAATTACTTTCTGTGAAACTGTCAACTTTCCAACAGCGTGTTCATGTTGTTTAATAATTTGGTAATGATTAACGTTTTGGTTGGTCCTGAGTTCTCTTCATGTGGGGTCGGTGGGGTAGCCTAGTGGGTAAAGCGTTCGCTCGTCATGCCGAAGGCCCGGGTTCGATTCCCCACATGGGTACTAGTGTTGGGAATTGGTTAAAATCTCATAATTGATGATTGGTTCATTCCAACCGATCAATCATCGAAAATAATTGGTTAGCGTCATTTATGAAATTTGTTAATGCACAAAAAATAAGGAAAAAAACATGTAGTTCTTTGGGGTTTTTGGGCAAAATTTCACATCTTTAAAGGATGACTAGTATGTTAGGAACATAAATTTCTTAGAGTCTTTAAGATAAATTCAATCATGACTTGGAACGAGCTTTTAGTGCTGATGAAATTTAACAGACAAAACCAACCAAGTGAAAAATATTGTTGATAAAAACAAGACTTAGTGTTCCAGAATTGTTTGTGTTCGATAATGAGAAAACATGATCGATTGCTTGGTCGTTTAGTCACTGCGACCAATCTTTGATTATTTCAATTAATCGGACCACCACCTAATGGGTACAATGTGTGAAGCCCATTTCTGGTGTCCCCCGCAGTCATATTGCTGGAATATTGCTAAAAGCGGCGTAAAAGTAAACTCACTTACTCTTCATGTGGAAAGCTACATCTGCAAGAAAACGCTCTATGTTATAACGTCCACATACTATGTGGTCCAATTTCTGTAGTACATGCGGTTTACTGTTCACTCGTTCCACGTTCCAAATGTCACCATGCCACTGGTGAGCAACAATAATTGTATAATTGCTTTGTGACAGCAGTCATATAATATCAACTACGGTTATAACGATGGTCTAAAAAAACGCAACATGGCTATTTGTTATCTATACTGCTGCTGCAGTCAATCAATCAGCTAAACGATCACCCAAGGGCTCTGTGTTATGAATCATAAAATCCGGTTTGCACTGCCGACAACGTAAGTAATTATACGGTCTATCTTGATCTCTATGGTTGTCCTTAGGGACATTTTTCTCCTCGCGGCCTGTGATCTATCAGCTATCATCATCACCACTGTCACCATCACCAATCGTCATATATCATCGCCACTCTATCACCATCTATCACCTCACCATTATCACTATCATCACCACTCACAATCACCATATCATCATCACCATCACATCACCACTATCACTATTATCATCATCACTATCATCATCACTATCATCCCCACCATTATCACTATTATCATCACCACATCATCATCACTATTATCATCCCCATTATCATCATTATCATCATCACCATCATCATCATCATCAGCATCACATCATCACTATCATTATCACATCACCACATCATCATCATCATCACCATTATCATCATCACCATTATCACATCATCACCATAATCATCATCACCATTATCATCACATCACCTCATCACCATTATCATCATCACCACTATCACCATCACATCATCATTATCATCATCACCATCACCACTATCATCATCACCATTATCATCACCACTATCATCACCACCTTATCATCATCACCATTATCACCATCACATTACCACATCACCACTATCATCATCACCACTATCACCATCACCATTGCCACATCACCACTATCATCATCACCATTATCACAACACCACTATCATCATCACCATTATCACATCACCACTATCATCATCACCACTATCATCATCACCATTATCACATCACCACTATCATCATCACCATTACTACCTCGACTATTACCATTACATAATCATAATCATTACCATATATAACCAGGAACAAGCACAGTCACCATTCCACGATACAAAATACAACTGAAGAGACATTCCACGATAAAAATACAACTGAAGAGACGTCAGAAAAAAAGGTGCAAGAGATTGACAACAGCAGCTGTGTAGCAGCATGTAAAACCAGAACACATCATCATCTGAATATCTCAGGGTTGACCAGCTCAGCTAATAACAGCACATTACATATCGGTACATCAGTAAAACACAATCACGAGGTGCCACTACACATTCATATAACCCTGGGGCACCATGTGCTGGAAACTCGCATACATGATACATTATCCACACAATAAGGTGTAATCGACAAAGCTTAAATGAACACTAAATGATCTTACACCCCACCCCCACGTTACATAACCACCGAGAACGACGAATCAAGCCATACTTGTTACAAATCCACCACGACCTAAACTACAGACAATCGCTCCAGCCACTCCTTCAGTCAATATTTGGCTAATTATATGGGTTCTGTGTGACTATAAGCCGGGTGGGCTTCTTATCACACTAATCCACACGTTTGTCGTGTTGTTTGACGTAATAATGAGTAACGTGAACTGGGTTGTGTCTAAATCCTCTGAAGCAAGTTGAACTTACTCAACGTCAGGTTTAAACAGGTTCTGCGCAAAGAGAGCGAACAATGTAGGGAGTGTAGACGCTGAGAAAATGACTAGGAGCCTCGGTGTTGTCGGCCGTAAACACCTCCTTACATAACATACGTTTAGCATAATCTTCTGATTTCGTACAAGGAAAGGTCGGCTTACTTCAGCTTCAATCTTGACTTGATTTAGGATGAAACGAAAACACCTCTTACATAATTCGTTTGGAATAACCACTGATCTCATAGTAAATGCTGATTTCCTTTTAAATAGGATTTCATTTAACGGCACCATTTCACACCTCACCTCTAAAAATAAATAATGCATTTCTCTCAAACAATATTAACTATCAGCCCTCAGGGAAGCTACCATATAATTTATTCACCAAAAAATTACGTATTTTAGGTTACAATATTGAATTAAACAGTTCGAATAAATTAATGCAACGTTGCATTAAATCGACTTTCGCGCCCTCTACCAGCAGAATATTATTTCAAGCGAACCCCATAGAGTTATGTCCCTTGGAGGGCTCTTTACGAATATACTATGCACAACTTGTGCATGCATGATTGAAACCAGTTTGGCAAACACCGACAACACCGCGTGCGACAGTTTTCGATGTACGGAGCAATTGCTTACATTCCATTTATGGCAAATTTTCTGTGTTTAGAAGCTCTTCGCCTCGATGTTTCAATTATCGATTTCAGGCATGTCGTAAGGGATAATAAATCTTTTATTCTATTCTAATGTGTGACATTGTGCCTTTAAGATGAAGGGGCAAATTTTGAAAAACTGAACAAATGGCTGTTTGTGCATTCTCGTGAGTGAGTGAGTAAGTGAGTATGGTTTCACACAGTTTTTAGCAATATTCCAGCAATATCACGGCGGGGGACACCAGAAATGGGCTTCACACATCGTACCCATGTGGGGAATCGAACCAGGGTCTTCAGCATGACGAGCGGACGCTTTAACCACTAGGCTACCCCACCGCTCCGCTTTCTCATGATGCTGATGAAGCGGTCACAACTGAGCCACATGAAGTTCCCAGTACCCCATGATTAGTAAAATGTCTCCATGCTCCCCAGTGCGATGTAAAACAATATTCATTCGTTCATTCCATTCTCACCATTGAGATGAGAAAACAGCTGAAATGTACATTGATGTTTTATCTACGTAATTCTCATACGCTTGTGAGATATGGGATTGGTGCTATGCTAATGCAGATATCGATATTCCCATTAGCATTGAACGTGGACTTAGGGAGTTGCAACTGCGCCCCTTTACGGTACGAGAGTTTTTTCGAGGGCCATGTATCCACACGGGGCGTTATATCCTGGATATCGATACCTGATAGTTGCGAAATACCATATAATAAATGTAAAATACCTTTTATTGATAATATTTTTTCGGTTTGATCTGGAAATACTCAGGATCTGGAAATATTCAGGAATCTACTTTGAAGGATCAAAGGGCATAGCATTTACAAAATGTCCATATATTTACGATGGTTGTATGTGTCACCGTGTTCAATAATGCTGGAAAATTCTGAGAATGGTCAAGAGTACTCTTCCAACTACAAATGCCACATTGATCACACCTTATTTTTAATGGGGCATGTTATATGTTATATTTCTGTGGAAATGACATATATGCTGGTGAAATGTACATGGCATGTGAAAAAAAACATTATGACATTCTGATATGATGTACAAGGTTTCACATCTGCACAATCGTTAATGTTGTTCAATTTAATTTGTTTGCACGGTTTGTTATCCCTAGTCATCTACTTTAACAATCATACACTAAACGCCAAAAGAAACCTTACAACAATAGTTTTTAAGTAATTCATAAAGGTAGGAGGGTAACGTTTCTTTTGGCGTTTAGTGTATACATATTTATACACACGGCAATCGAACCACGAAGATCCGGGTTAGAATTGATCTTCAGCAACCTATGCTTGTCGTAAGAGGCGACTAACGGGGTCGGGTGGTACACGTCATGGTACCCCGACTCCACAGATCAATGACCAAGGCGTCTGTCACAGGATTGTCTTGACTCCATTATTTGTAATTACAGACCGCTGACATACAGCTGGGATATTGCCGAGTGCGGCGTTAAACAACAAACACATTAACAAGCATAATACTTTCAAAATATTATGTATTCTTAGTGAAACAAGTTCTACCCCACAAAATAAAATGTTCAATTCAGTATGGAAATTACAATCACATCTAAATGATACAGTTGCATTTATCGTTCGCTTTCGATTCAAATTCTTTTTAGCGCGGTAAGCTATACAGTTAACTATGCAGCGCATCTATACACCCTATACAACCTGTTTGTATAAGTCTCGTGCAGGGCGTCAAGTTGTCTAGACTACAGCCCATTGTGCATTGTACTACATGCTTTGCTAAAAAGTGAATATGAATAAAATGTCACAATTATGCATTTATCTTTCCCCATTATGCTTCTTATAGCCACCCGGCGAACCTGCAAACTGTGCTGGGAGTCAGGCATCAGTATGGAATCCTTGAAGGGACATTGTCGCAATGTCGTGGTGACGCGCATAGGTACGGCTGGTCGAACGAGCCACAATTTGTTGTGCAGGGTTGCACAGTATTTTTTCTGATCTCTTTGTATAATCACGTTGTGAAATGTGGAAATCTCTTTGATGATAGAACAAGTGAAACAGTTTGTTATTCGGTCAAACAAAGAATCAAATACCAATTGTGTAGACCGATGCTCATGATGTTGATCACTACAGGGTTGTCTTAGAGCAAACAACAAACACCACATTCCTCAGAATAAATGGTTAAACCGGCTTCACGCATTGTACCACATATGGGGAATCGAAATCGAGTCTTCGGCGTGACGAGCGAAAACGCTTTAATCCACTAGGCGTGACGAGCGAACGTTTTAACCTAGGCTACCCCATCGCCCTTTAATGTGTGAAGAACGTCCAAGACGCCCGCCGTAGTGATATTCCTGGAATATTGCTAAAAACGGCGTGCAACTACACCCAATCACGCAATCTATAGATTGAACTACGAATGTTAATGGGAACAGGTGCTTGTTTATCAAAAATAGTCCGACTAACAGTAGTCCACGGTCGCCTATGGATGTCCTGTATTTTCACCTCTTCTCTTCACGCGAACATCTAGTTTTGGACATGGACAGCGAACGTATAACAACAGGGATACTTATATAGTTTCCCTGATAATAATAACAATAGTTATAATGCGATGAAAAGAAGACATTGGATCCTTTCATACAGCGATGAGTTTTTATACAGTGATGAGCTTGACTGCCCACAGACACTTTATATGGAAATGAAAAACGGGTACTAATTCAACTGCTCTTCGACCCGTGAAGATCTGGATTAGAATTCATCTTCAGCAACCCATGGTTGTCGTAAGAGGCGACTAACGGGGTCAAGTGGTCAGGCTCGTTGACTTGGTTGACACGTCATCGTATCCCGATTCCGTAGATCGATGTTCATGCTGTTGATCACTGGATTGTCTGGTCCAGATACGATTATTTACAGACCGCCGCCATATAGCTGGAATATTGTTGAGTGAGGCGTTAAACAACAAACAAACAAAACAAACGCGGCCCAGTATCTCCAACAACTGATGCATGTCAGTGAATCTGGTACATGTAGTTATCAATTGCCTTTATGGCTGCTTTGTGTATTGTACCTTTTTAAATGTTTTACTGAGCGTTTTTATGTCTCATAGGCCTTTAGGCCGGGTGCCTGAATAAAATACGCCAATTATTTTTTCATGACCATGACTTATATATATAAGTATATACAGTGCACGTGACATCTATGTAAAATAATATTATTATTATTATTATTCTATTAATATGGGAATGGATGTGTTTTTAGATCTCAGGCCTGAAGTGTTGCTGACTTTATCAAGAGGGGGTCAGTTTGTTCCAGAGTACGTGTGCTGCACGATGACACGAGCGGTCACCCAGTTCAATTCATTTACATCGTATCCTGTTTTCCTATGTACTCTGAAACAACTCTACATAGAGCAGGGAGTTTTTGTTTAGTTGTCGGAAGTACTGGGTCGCTTCTGTTATACAGTACCAACCATAGTGGAGTGGACGGGTGACTGTTTACGACACTTTCACTGTAATATTCAAACATTATCATTGCGATAGCTTCCTGAGTTTTTGGAGATCGGTTTTCAACAGACTTCCAGACCCAGACATATTTCTAAAATCGCTGTTTACCCCCAGCAGACCGTGAGAATATTCCGAAAGCGGCGTATTTCTAAAACCGCTGTTTACCCCAGCGCTTACAAGAGGAAATACGGTATTTAAATAACGCCATACTGCGTATACCTGTGGAGCAAGTGGAAATATTGCTGTTGTTATGATAACTATATTTTTTTTTACAATGTTTACAAATTGTATTGTACACATTTACAGTTCACCAGAAAACATTTCACAGACCTTTAGCAGCACGTGATACAAAGTAACCAATCAACGGATAGTTCCCAGTTCAAATCAACGGATAAAACAATTCCCAGTTACCAACCAATCAACGGATTCCCAGTTACAAATCAACGGATAAAACAATTCCCAGTTACCAATCAACGGATAAAACAATTTCCAGTTACCAATCAACGGATAAAACAGTTCCCAGTTACCAATCAACGAATATAACAGTTCCCAGTTACCACTCAACGGATAAAACAATTCCCAGTTACCAATAAACGGATAAAACAATTCCCAGCTACCAATCAACGGATAAAACAATTCCCAGTTACCAATCAACGGATAAAACAATTCCCAGTTACCGGTCAACGGATAAAACAATCCCCAATTACTGGTCAACGGATAAAACAGTTCCCAGTTACCAGTCAACGGATAAAACAATTCCCAGTTACCAATCAACGGATAAAACAATTTGTCAACGTTAAAACAGTTCAGCAGATAAAACAATTTCCAGTTAACAATCGACGGATAAAACATTTCTTATTTACCAGTCAACGGATAAAACAATTCCCAGACAGATACTAACAAATGAAGCAATTCCAAGTTCCAAGTAAATGTAACAATTCACTATTAACGAAAAACACCAAAACAATTGACAGTTCACTAAAACAGATAACATTTCAAAATTCATCATTCACAGTTTACAATCAACAAATTAATCAGTTGTCAGTTTACTGTTAACAAATACGACAGTACTTAACATTAAAGTTCACCTTGAACACATATCAATTTCACATTGAAACTGTTTGTTACAGTTCGCAATAATGCCAAGCCATTGTCGCGATCAGTCAGCGCGCTCTTCCCTCCCTTGCATTGACCAACTGAACGCTTCGCGACTGAATTATCAAGGTAGATAACTCTAATGGCTTTAGTTACAGCCATAAATATTTGTCGGTAGAGGGACCTACAACAGTCCATTGACTTAACATTTCGTTATTTATTTACAAACCGGCTGTGTTTTTAGTTATGCATGTAAAATATATGTTATGTACAACCAGGTAATATATGATGATCAGCAAGTACGTATAATTAACACGGAAACTGAGGTTCTTTTAAGCATTGGCAATTCTAAACTTACATTATTCATACTTCCTTGCACATACAACATAGACAGAACAGCCCCACACCCATGTTTTCACCTGACCCAATGTAGTTTATTTTTCAGATTCCTTAGCATCCTCAATCATAATACGATAAGCTGCTCACATAAAAATACAACCTATTACAGAGGCCCGTCTTTCACCAACTTGATCAGCATGATCTAAGAAAGAAGAAAAATCACAAACAAAAGGCGACAAATATAAATATATTTGAACGAACAAAGCGGAGGTAGATCTGCAACTGATGTAAGCCTGGCAAAATGACAGTGACATGGGGGTGGTCTCTCTTGTCGTATGGATAAGAATTAGACTCTTTTAAAGCCAGTCATGTCTTCTTACTTCATCCAATACAATTGTATAATGTGTCTGAGCGGGTATTCATGCTTCACTGCGGCGTGGTATCTCAGTGAGCTAGCACTATAACACCAGCTTAAGTCTGGGCTAGTACAAGCAGCCGCACATACACATACACACGCATGCACGTCGTCATATGAGCGAAATATTCTCAAGTACGCCATTAACCCCATTTCATCTCACCTCCATTATAATTGGTTGGTTTGTTGTTTAACGCCGCACTCAGCAATATTCCAGCTATATGGCGACGGTCTGTAAATAATCGAGTCTGGACCAGACAATCCAGTGATCAACAGCATGGGCATCAAGCTACGCAACTAGGATACGATGACATGTGTCAACCAAGTCAGTCGCCTCTTACGACAAGCATGGGTTACTGAAGACCAATTCTAACCTAGATCTTCACTTGTTTCATCCAATATAAATATACGTTTAGAATGTTTGCTTTCTGGTGTCTCCAGAGGATATTGTAGTGTGTTAAGTCACCCCACGTACATTGTATTTAAAGATTTTCTAGTGTTTAACACATTCTAACTTTTCTTGGGTATTTGATAATGTCATAACTTATAAATTCATCTTCCAAGAAAATAATTTTTTAAAAATGAATCTTATTTTTTTAGTCAAGTGAAACGTTTCAATTTTTCGTCAGAATTTAGATTTGATGTTTCCAGTCTCTAGAAAAGATTTGTGCGTTTTCGTTCCACTTCCTCCAACCTCTTCGTTACAAATTACCTATCCGTTGATTGATGTCCACGGAGTTCGTTTTAAAAAGGGAAAATGTACACAGTTTGGGAGATTATACATTATATATGTTTAACGAAATAGTTCTCACAATTAGAGACATATATTTATGATTTGACCTTAGTACACACACGTGTGCATTAAGTGTACATCTAGCTAGGTGACTGCAGTTTCTAGAAATTGCTCAGCTAATGACTTAATTTGAGGCGCAAATTAACCGCGAGCTATGCCAGAAATTATAAGCACGTGAAACTCGTGCATGTCAAAAATTGACTGATCAGCTGTTGAGCCGAGAGGTGAAATCTACACAGCTTTCGGGGAACACATTGCAGAATAATATCAATTATAGAGAACCACGTGACGAACTCAACCAATCACCAACAAGCAGCGTTGAGCATTATCATAAAGCACAACCCAGCAGTCATCTTTGTCTCTGTTCATATCGTCTACACCGGATAACATTAGCTGGACTAAATTTGAGCACATTCTTAACAATTTTCCTTACCCAACAAAACGGATTTCATAATTTCCAGGTGAGTACCAAAGGATTATTTCGTTCATTTGAACATTCTAGTATCAAAATTATTTCCTAAAACAAAATGTCGGATCAAGTCATTCCCATTTTATTTATCTAGAATACACATTTTTCGATATGTCACATGTAATGTTGTCCTTATGAAAGATAAAATCAATTTTCCCATTGCTAAGGGACAGCTGTGGCTATTTTTATTACAGGTCGATATATACCCATACAAATAGTATCCGTTATCAACCCACACCGGCCATTGGTGATCAACTTCCCGAGTAGTTTCGTTAAGGTTAAGCAACCTTCAGCATATCGTTTATAAAGAACAAAACGAGGACTTTATACGTGAAACTGTTCCGAAACAGAATCAAAAATATATATTTACATGGCCCAAATTAAACAGCTGATGAACGGCATGTTTCATCTACCGGTACCGTTACGTTGCCCCGTGGATACATTTACACACAATGTGTCATTTATTAAATATATGTCGCCGTTGTGGATCAAAATCCATTGTTTCGATGCCCGTACAGAGTCCAATGCCGGAAAAAATATGCAAGGTGCCGATCGCATGTGTCATAATAACAATACAATATTATATATCTCATATTATCCAGAAACATTCAAACCGGGAAATTATATGGTATCGTTATCATCATCTTTTCCGTGTACAGTTTATTTATAATTTGAATGTCGAAATATTTGTCCACATCGGCTAATACAATGTTCGTGTGATTCATTTCGTAAAATCCACAGGAAACATGGGTAAATATTTGTTACAAATAACGTGTGAGGACATTCAATAAATCCACACAAAGCTCCCTTGAAGGTACAGCGTTATAGGAATATCGACAACAATGCGTAAACAATAGCAACACATGATCGAACTCGTCTACCTCACTAAAACTATGCATGATATCAAGTTTGATCAGTTCAGGCCTTTTATGTTTGTACGATCATGTAGAAATTCATGAATCACGACTGTTGAACATTTGTGGGAATATTTAAAAAAAACATTTCATGAAAGATGCTACTGTTTTGTTGAATTCGTTTAAAATGCATGTGAAACCTTGTTGCCAAACGTCGGTCGCCATGTTTGACTGTAGCTACAGTCGAGGATGAGCTGTAGGAATGTCAGTTAAAACAATCAGCCTCAAGATGTTCCTCTATCTCTCAATCTCCCCCTACGTCCGTATGTTTACGTTGCTTGAATGAGAAACAAGACCCCCTGTCGGGAACAGAGGGCTGGCACGCGACTGGGGTCTGGTGTTACTGACTACTTCACCACCCCTCTCCTACTTCCCCCTCCAACCTCCCGACAGTCCCGACCACGCTGATACTCAAAAACACTGTACACACAGACCTAGACTAACGCTTAGTCCCTGAACATATATAATTTTAAAATAAACCCATTTAAATTGATGAGGAGCCACAGTAAGTTGGGAGATTCGGCCTGGTGATATCTAGACTTGCTTCATTTAAAGCTTTAGCATTGCAGGGAGGGCTAGGCAGTAGGGAAATAATGTGGTTCAGGGACTGTGAGACAGACTAACACAAGCCCTGCTACAGCTGATATTTGTTTAACTTTATAACGGTAATATATCATATTACAAACCTTATAGTGATACATGTTGCCGGGATGTGTTTATAATTATGATGTTAGTACCTGCTTTTTTTCGGGTTAGGCTCATTCATAAATATATACATGTATGTGGGGCTTTTAAATGGACCGGAAGCCTTCTTAAGAAAACGTCAGGTTTGTGGTGATTCTACCACAGTTCTAATGCCACTGCTGCAACAATAGCAGCAAGAAGTACTACTGCTACTACTACTACTACTACTACTACTACTACTACTACTACTGCTACTATCTTACTACTACTACTACTAACTGCTGCTGCTACTACTTTGCTACTACTACTACTACTACTACTACTACTACTACTACTACTACTACATGTACTACTACTACTACGACTACGACTCTAATTGTTCTACAATAGTTCGACACTACACTTACAATAACTACATGTATATATACATATTCAAACCGAATCACACCCCACCCCACCACCCACCACCTATTCCCCACCCCCCCCCCTCACACACACGTAGGATGACTTCATGGTGAGTCTAGGCCTCCACCATTGTTTGCTCCAGGCAAGTCTAGGTACACGTATCTGCAACATCTGGTATGTTTCACGGGCAATAACCCATCAACCAGGGCCTCATCTATATCTATACACGATACAGTCACCGAGTAGAGGGACGTGTAGAGGCTCATCTATATCTATACACGATACAGTCACCGAGTAGAGGGACGTGTAGAGGCGCTAGTTGGTTTCAACCCTTCTGTTCAATTACCCAGTCGTAGTACTTCTTAAGATTGTTACAATAAAGTTGACAAAAAAATTCCTTTAAATTTCAATGACACGTGTACTTTTTAATGATCAGTGTGAGGTTTAACGTACTGTCACTTCGACTAAGGAACAATGAACTGTCAACAATACAACGGGAATAATATACTCATGCCAATAATGATTGTCACCCCCTTCAATTTTTTTAATTGGAGAGGGGATGTGAGGTGTGAGGTGTGGGGGTTGGGGTGTGGAGGGGGGTGACAACCATTATTGGCATGAGTATATAAACATACATACTTGTTTCGTTGTTATATATTTTGATAATCCTTTTTCGTTTGCGTGTTAGATGGTATTAAATATTTCAAATCATTATTATATATTCATGTATAAAGAACGTGATTTGTGTTTAATGGAAGTGTATATTTTTGTTTAATTATTCAATTTATGCATTCTTTACGAGCATTTTCATTTTTCTTGATTGTTTCGGTTTATTATTGATAAAAGGAAGAAAATATTTCATCTGATTTATATGGATATGTGTTAATGTGTCCAATCAATACATTTGATCATGTCACCGGTTAACAATGTTGGTTGAGCATAACTCAGCAATGCGTCCAGCAGTACCGACTTCGGTAATTCGGCGTAATTCAACCATCCTGGATATGGGTAGAATGGCTTGCTTCAAAGGTTATGATTGGTGGTCTTAAAGACTAAGGTATTTCGTAAAATGATTGATATTTATGGTTTTACGTCACCCTAAGGATTGTGGGAATATCAGGGCGGGGGACATACGAAATGAGCTTCAAGTATTGTACCTATGCCAGGACTCGAATTTAACTATTGTTCAACCACCATCACCCCTTTTCTTACAAAATAAAAGTTCCTGCATGTATGAATGTGATACAACAACAAAAGCCAATAGTTTCAGCTGCATGTGTGATGAGATACGTATGCGACCCGACTGTGTGTGTTTACCTATACGTATAAGTAACAGTGTACCTGCCGACCTCTTCAATACCTGTAGCAGCGAAGGCGCGAAATGAAAATACGGTAAAGAAACTATACATGTAGTATGGAAGTGATAATTAACACAGGAATGTAAACAAAACAGTTTTGTGCTACACCCGAACAAAAGTACATGGAGGAATTAGTACAGTCATGCGAGGTTTAGTCCTGTGAATGACGAACATTCTCTTGTCAGTCACCAGCATAACATTGGGAATGAATCGGCTCCGTCCGATAATTGAGTTTATTTAAGGCGTTGTGGCGTGGGGTGGGTGACAAAGGACAGGACTTTTTTAAACAGTTAATACTTACTCGACAACTGTGGTATATAATAACACACTGGTGGGTCAGTGCAAAGCAGAGTGTTTCCAAAGAGATCGACGGAACTAATTTTATCAAACCCGAACGCGGAACTGTCCTGTAATACCGTTGGTAAGAGGAGAGAGAGAGAGAGAGAGAGAGAGAGAGAGAGAGAGAGAGAGAGAGAGAGAGAGAGAGAGAGAGAGAGAGAGAGAGAGAGAGAGAGAGAGAGAGAGATGCTAGGACAGCTAATACAGATTATTTGTAAACTGTCGTCATTATGGCTAAGTTATATTAATTGTAGTATTTCTTTATCTAGACAATGCCGCTCCGTTTAGACAAGGTGGGTTCATCATTGATCTGCTTTAAGAAGAATACAGGTAGAATTGTGCGTTAAAGTAGCTGGTTTATAACATATCATCATACATACAGCATATTGTGTATACTATGTAAACTTGGTTTCCATGGGCGACAAGATCGTTAACTAGGGTTGTTGCTGCTGGTCGTTTGTCTAATGAACATCGGCTCATAAGGAGGGCAGAGAGGCAGGAAATCCTCTCCGATACTTCAACTGTGCCTTGACTTGGCAGGAAACAGCTGGTTACAGCATGTATAGTACCGTGCTTGGCCGGTCAAGCGCTCATTGTCTCTCTGTCGTCATTTTAGACCAACATCTAGTCTCTGAAATTAACATATTTTCAGAAACTATGTTAACATATACTTTCACATATTCAAAACTTGCATGTTCGTTCTTCGGTGTATTTGTTTCGGGGTCTGTACGACAGGCTATCGTCAGTTCTATTAGGTGTTATACGACTAAAACCAGCCTTGCTCCGATGCTGTAATGAACGCTAAGCCCATGAATGTATAGTAATTCTAACCTTTTAAGAGGCAAGTCTAGATAAACTGACAGTACAGTCTAAGGACGCCAGTCTGTTAGAGGAATATGTGTATTTTTTAGAAATTATCATTTGAACTATTAATTATTACCTTAGAGACTTTGCACTGCTTTAACTATATGCAGGAAGTCTGTTTGTTTAATGAGCTTGTTTCTCTTGACTATGACCTTATGAGTGTCGAAAGGTATAGGAACTTTACTTATGTGTCTCAAGCAATTAATTAGATAAATAGTTTTTAATATATTGAACTGATGAAAATCATTTAGGAAAACTGAAAGGTAAAAATACCGAAGAAGAGACGATTACGATGAATAGCCACCCAGGAGCTTACGGGACGATGCGAGTGAGTGAATTGGTCAGTGAGGTTTAACGCCGCTTTTAGCAATATTCCAGCAAACCACGGCAGAGGGACGATGATAGAAGATCAATACAGGTACATCAAATACAACAGACTTCCACTTTAGGACATTGAAATTATTAGGAATATCTCCACCGTTGCTCTGGAAGCCACCACCGTCAAGGGTGCGTTCACGTGTAAATTTGGAATTTCTTGTATGGCTCGATTTCTGAAATGGTTACTTTGATGGAACTTTCCTAAAATTGAAGCAGCATCATTTTCCCAAACTGTGCAAAAAACGTATTTCTAAGTTAAATAGATCTTGATGTCAAACTTTTCATAATTAATTTCACATTAATGTATTTCACAATGAACACAGCGAGACATGTACATGCGCAGACACACCACCAGCTTAGCGCTACACGTCACGTGACATATTAACCTTGGGTCACATTCTCGCTTGGTCGCACGCATCTGGTGGAGGATCCATCACATTCCAGTAATCGCTATATGCATGGGAGGGGTACCTCAACATGATCCTTCACAGAACATACACGATGTGTTGACGAGCTTGTATATATACAGCGTGGCATGTTAATTGCAGTTAATGGAGCATCTTTCAGAAACACGAGCCGTGTCAATAAATAAATCGCGTTCTTGCCTGTCTGGGTCTTCGTTTGATTTCAGGATTCGCTCCAACGAGAACGGGGGATGTTCAGAGTATATCGTTGTTACATCTTTGAGGATAAATACTATTTTAACATATCGATGTATTGCAAGTGGAATGTGTTTCTACCGTGAAATGACAAGCTACGATTTGAAATACAATTGGTATTAATGTTTTCCGAAAAATATTACCTCGTGTTGAGTGTTATCGGAATTTCATGTTTTGACCGATTGTCGTAAAATAAAAAAAATGTTTATCTTTATTTATTACATTTAAAAACACAACTATACCAATGGTTCGAGAACATCCGGAGATAACCAACCCAAACATTCAACGAGCTATGGTTTTTTTTATCATATTATCTAAATTTTCCCTGTGTTTTGGTTACATTTCCTGCATGTTGTCAAAACAAATTCACCAGCACTGATACTGGTGGTGATGGCAGTGTGCGAAATAGTTTCCAGATTTTGCTAGCCAGACGGGCTAGCTATGCCTGAAAGTTACTAGCCCACAAAATTATTCACTGGCCCGAAATTTGAATGTAACCACGGGTTTCATCATTAAGCTGCTAATATGATGAACATTTTTATCAGGCCATAATCTTGCATGGTTTAAAAGTGTATTATAACTTAACAAGTCGGAGAGAGTGATATACATGTATTTACAAAATGACCCCATGAAAATTCACTAACCACTCGGGCCAGTGACTATGGAGATTTACTGGCCCGACTGGATTTTTACTAGCCACGGGCTAGCGGGCCAGTGGCTATTTCGAACACTGGGTGTTGGTGATTAACTTATGTGACTGATCATTGTGATGATATTGGTATTTTAACTGCTTGCATCTGTGTTTTAACTTGTGAAATTTTAACTTTAGTGAAATTACAGTAATTGTTCTGTGACTGATGATTATGTATCACTGATGATGGCGGTGTTGGTGATTAACTTATGCGACTGATCATTGTCATGATATTGGTATTTTAACTTGTTGAATATATGACCTATTAAAGTATAAATCATCATTGCAAGAGTTTAGTTTCATTAATGGAAGAATACCTCATTAGTGGGAGAGTCTACTTTTCTAAAGGTATAACAGCATTTATGTGATGTGAAGTCAACCCTAAGTTTGTTTTGATAAGGGTGTAGGCGAAATGATAGACTAAGGCTTAGTCTCTGAAAATATATAATTTTGATAGTAACAAACAAGCCCATTTATATTGAAAAGGAGCCCTAGGGAGACCAGAGATTCAGAACCTGAACCTGAGGAAATCTAGACTTGCTTTATTTAGGGCTTTAGCACTGCAGAGAGGGCTTGGCAGTAGGGAACTTAATGTGGTTCAGGGACTGTGAGACAGACTAGCGAAATGAGGTCAGGCCCTGATACCACCTTAGGCTAACGTTCGTGGTAATATATGCTATGATTTTCATCGCATATAGACATCGCTTAGTCTCACATCCATTCACGGTTCACGACAAGCCTTGTCAATTGACATATGTTTTGCAATCTACACGTACTCAACGGCTGCCACAGCTAGTACAGTCTGCATCTGACAAGTTGGGTCACTCTCCATATTTGACAAATGAAGCTCAGTAATTTTCCATTTAAATGCGGTCGGTCTGTAAATGATCGAGTTTGGATCAGACTCCCGAATGATTGATATAATGAGCAAACATCCGCGACTTCAGACTACAGATCTGCCAACCAAGTCTCCGAGAATGACCTATTGATCTATTTAGTCTCCATTCATCTACAGCAATGGTTGCTGGGGAATATTTTATGGATGTCATAAACATATTCAGTGTGTAGAATTTCAAAAATACGATATCAATATATTAATATATTGTAGTATATAAATAATTGTATACTAATACATACGAACGATCGACATATCTTTGATGAAAGCTTTTTTTATAAAATAATTCATGGAAGCAAATATACTGTCTGTGTCGTGTAAGACATGATCGATACGGCTTTGGGGATTTAGGATTCACCTTTGCTTGCTTCATGCCAAATTGGCCCTTATTGAGGTCGAACAGTCGCGCTTTGTGTAACACCTGGCTATTGACAAGGCACGCGCGCACGTGGCACGTGAAATATCGATAACGAGGTTCGGACGGGTGGCTGACAGACAACGGGTGACAGCTCACTTGTTATTGATTTCAAGTAGATTTATGTTTCACTCATTTCCACCTGCCCGTTTGACCCTTCAACATGGATTCAATATGGCAGATGCGCTTTCACTTAAAGGTAGTGAGTGAAGGTTGTGTTATGCCGCAATCAACACTACAGCGGATATACAAATACATCAAAACACTTTCACTGCAATTAGTATTAGATATACATTAAACTCTCAGACAATATTATTAAAACATACATATTACACAGCATAATATAATATTTTGATAAACATTGGATACGTCAAGTAATTTTTTTCAAAGAAGAAGAAGAATATTTTTATTCAAGAGTCTAGCGTGTATAATTTTCAAAGGGGTAAAATTTTAGAGTGACGCAAACAAACGCTCATACAGTATTACCCAACCGATCCAGATGTAAGTCGGCTCTTGCAAGAAATATAGGGCATTATATATTTGATGTTTGAAAATCAGGAAAGGGTACTTGGACCAATGATTTGTTTGAAAACAAAACGAAGTGGATTATCTTATAAATTATCTAATTGTGAGTTACAAATTGTACGCTGATATATTTTATTTGAAAGTGTTTAGATCATTTCTTTGATTCATTTAATTGAGATCAATATGTTATTTTCATAACAGGTGCCTTTAGCTCTCAACAGAGCGTTTAACCTTTCAGCAATTCAAGTTGTGGTTAACATGAACAAAATATCTAAGATGTCTCTTGGTTGTCATTCGTCACGAGACCGTGACAAACACAGATGACAAAGGAAAATACTTCCCGTTATATGTTCAGGGCACATGGACATAAAATTACATGAGGTAAATATTTAATAAGGGCACTTTACATTTGTTTAAACAGTAACAGGACAGATGGTTGGACACTTGAATTAACATTGTTTGCAACACAGAAGGAATAACGGCACAGGGCTGGTGGATGGTGTGCATTATTCATATCGGGAATACTCATTGCTATTGTGTACAGTTTACTGCGATGAATAATTAACCATGTCCATATTTGGTTAAAGAGGCAATTACATATTACTGAATGTGATCCTCAAGTGTAGGGGCGATTTTCTTGAACGAATTTCCTGACCCAATTAGCGCTGTGTGTATGTTAATGCATGGGCAGACATCGGTGCGCGACTGGTACATTCAGATACATACATACATATATATATATAGATCTATTTGTGGAGTATACATGTATATGTATATTCATGACAATTTGTGCATAACATTTCGGTACAGTTACGCCAAATTAAACGACAATGTGGGTTAAAGGTTATTTTTCTTTTTCCGCACATGCGTTTGAAAGTAAATTGAAATATTTGTTCAACTTAAGAAACTGGGAGACATCAAAACAATAATTTCTGCATACACGTAACATTATGTAATGCTGCTTAACTTTACACAGTATGATTAAACATATATATGATATATACTTATCATTAAGCAACCATTTGGCAATTTCTTCATTATTTCTTTCCCGAAATTTTCAAACATACGTACATTAATCCACAACTATTGTTTATATCATTTCGAAAAGTCCAGCTATAGCAATATTCCATGTGTCAGTTAAAAATACATGCATGTATGAGCAGTTGACATTGTTCTGTCATCATTTCAACAATGGAAATCCCCATATGATTGACACGTTGAAACAAAACACCAACGTGCCCAAGTTACCCAACAACACACGAGGAAGTGCCACGAGCAGTAGGAAGTATTGCTAAACACAATAGAAAGCAGGTGACACAATGTGTTAGTTTTACAGAGAAGATGGGCACAAGGGTAGCTTGATTACCTTAATCCGCGCTAATCCCTACAGATCCCCCGACAATGGTTGTTTGCATTTGGGTTATGAAGACTATTCAGTTTTGAGTAATATATCATTAATATTTGCCTGTCAATGGATGCGTGTCAAACGTAGACCATATATAAGTAAACGTGAAATCGAGCTAGACACAAAACTCTCCTGTTCCACTTTGAACAAGTATTCCGAATTGCCTCTGAACGCTCGATTGAAACTTTGTAGGTAAGTGTTATCAAGATTATTTATATAAACGTTAGTTTCCAGGTACTGTAAACTTGTGGGGTTTTTTTGGTGTTGTTTTGTTGTTGTTGTTTTGGGGTTTTGTTTTATGGGGGGTTGTTTTGTTTTGTTTGTTTTTTTTGGGAGTTTGTTTATTTTTATTTATTCAATTATTTTATTTTATATATTTTGGGTGGTGTGTGTTAAATATAACACTTATGCATTGGTGAATTTTGTGTATTAGTAACTTTGAGTAAGTCTCTGCTTTAAACAGTTGAAGAACATTCTTTCTGGAGTCATGTGAGCGCGAGATTGTAGTATTGGCGAAGCGTTCGTAAAATGGACATGCGCGGCGATTTTCGGTTCAGCGGTAGAGTGCATGGTCCCTGGTCGATTTCTGTTTTAACTTCACATTTGAGGGAGGTGAAACAATCAGTTTAGACTGTTGTAGCTTATTTATATCAGAAGCCAAAGTTCATAACTGGATACCATTACAACCTTCAAACAATAGTATTAAAAAACAGAGTAGGACAAAACGGTAGATTTTACGAAATATGCTTGAAGTAAGGTACAAAAAATATTTTATTGCAATAAAATCATCATTTGATATGAGAAGGGATTCCGCTACATTAATAGAAACTATGTAACTAACATTTTATTTCAATAAATGCATCGAAAACAAATCACATAGACAGTATCTTTATTTTCAAATCCACCAACGGTCATCTGTAGCTTGGGCAGTGTTTGCCCTTGATCCTGAAATGCTGCAGGCCCTAAGGACCCAGAATCATAAATAGTTGTGGGTCCTGATCAGAATGTGTAGGTCCTATATTTTAGCTACAATATAAGTTATTCCCAGTCGACAAACATGTGACAACTAACAAACTGAGTTAAAGAGTTTAAAGATTATATCTCAGTAATCTAAGTTGCTTCCTCGAAAATGAAAGTCGTTTCACTTGGGTAAACAGGTACTGATCGAGATGAAAACTTGAAATTACTGAATGATATTTTCTGAAAAATATAACTCTTAGTTATTGGGGATGAAAAAGCTGTCGGCCATATGGACCTGCAGAAAACAAAAGCTGTGGGTCCGAATGGTTTTCAATCGGCTGCGGGCCTAAGGACCGACGTTAATTTCGAATGCTGAGCTGGATATTGTCATACTTTATCATCTATGTTTAAAATGGCTGCCGTGTAGTGCTCAGGCTGTTTGTAACATGCTTGGATTATCACGTCATACATGACAATATATGTTTACCTATTATTGACGTTCAAGAAACAGCTGTTGCTATCACATCATAAATCCAATTACTGGTTCTTTGCAACAGAATGTTTGTTTAGCGGATTGTACTCTTAGCATCTTCATCCACCCTGTTTTAAATCGCTAACATAAACAGCATCAATTACTTGATAAGATCACACAAAGATCGCAGCTCCGATCAGCTGTCACGTGTTTCGCTCCAATAACCTTTTAAACTCCGCCCCTTACAGATTAAAACTCTTGACCAATGAGAAATCGCTATATCAACATGTCGAGTGTCTTTATATACTGATGAATACACTGGACTTTCATAGGACGTCGTTGTAGGTGTACATACGCGTTAGATATAATATTTAGCTGGGTTTCATGAAAATAGAAGAACGTTATCTTATCGGAAACGAAGGTGTCTCTGATATTTTACTGTCACAACATAGGTTTTGCTTTGTTTTCGGCGACTGTATCTTCTCTTCTCTGGGGTAGGCTGATTACGGATAAATGTGTTTGTTAGGAAGGACTTGGACAGTAAGGCTTCTGTAAAATGGATCAGCCAATGTGTATAACTACTCAAGTTCTTATAATTACAAAGCTTACTGTGGCCGTACGCTTTCAAGCTCAGGGTGGTATCTCGTAATGGAAGTTGTTTCATCGAATCGTTGCTGAAGTCACTGGAGATGCAGTACATAGTCCCACTCAGTTGTCAGCATGTGCCGTATGATGAGCTTAAACGCGTAGAAATCTTGAAATCTTCACTCACAAGTGTTAACCTTGTATGTGATTCACCTGTGGGATAAGATGACAAACCATTTATCTCTGGTCCACCCACGGTCCGATATCCACATCTGCCTCCATCCACTTCATCCATTAACTCTTCAGATTCATTTTACTGTATATATTCCCATGTGTTCAGTGTCTAAACTGTTGTGTTCCAGTGCTCCCTGCCGTGACCGCTGTCCACTGTAAGATGGGTGCTTGTTGTACAAAGACGCAGAAGCTGGACCTGACCCGCCTGGACCTGACCGAGGTGTTTTCGGACTATATCTGGAACAAGCTGTACCCAGAGGATGTGGGCAAACTCAAGGCCGCCATGACGCGGAGGAGCAAGTGCAAGATTGAAATCAGGTACAGGACCAACCAGTCGCGAATCGATGTTAAACCATTATCACTGAACATACTTAACCTATGAATAATATCATTTATCCTACTTTCATAATTCGAAGACTTATTAGTTGGTCTCGGAGGCGTGTGGTTGTTCTTCATTCCCTTTGGCAATGTTGCAGCCAAATGACGACGGAATGTCTGTAATGGGATTCACCCATGGAATATACTTTATATCTTGGTAACCATTCTCTTCCCACATATGTTGCTCAAGTCATGTCTTCCCAAGATATGACTTGAGCAACCTCTGTGGGAAGAGAATGCTTGGTAACGTGATGTTCCGGAAACACCAAACAAAATATGCGCAAGCGTCTTGTCCAGTGCAGAGTTATAAACTGTGGCATTCCAAAAGAGTGCAAATGCTATGGAAGAAAGCTGTAGTTAAGTACGTGTATTTGTTTTGAGGAGCTAGATCGTTTGAGACAGGAATGGAATGACTTCTCCACCCTTTGATAAAACCAGGGAGACTATATAACGGGGTGTTGTAGATTATCCCTGATAAAACAGACTAACTGCCGTGGCTATTAACCCAAGCACATACAAGTAATGCAACAAATGCTAAACATAAAAACACTTGAAATAAAAAATCTAAAATTCTATTCCTATAAAACTCTGTACTGTACACAATATCCTGTTACGTAAATGCAAAAGACACAGGGTCGTGAAAGGTTTCAATGTTTTTGACTTCGATATGTTTGACAATGTTTATTCTGAAATAGTTTCCTAACGTATACATGGCTTCTGTGTTTCAGATGGGAGTACCTTCAGAAGTCCAGTTCCACGGAGTGGCACGACCGTGCTCAAGACATCGACACAGAACCTGAGGAGCCAGTATGTATGCACTTTGCCCACTACGAGAACAACACAGGCGAAGAACAGAAGTTCAGCTTCGGCGCTGAGCGGGAAACAGTGTCGTCTGCTACCTTTGAGTTCCTGGAGAGCTACACTGTGGGTAAAGAGGCAAGCATTGAAATCGGGATTCCGGACTATTTGAAAATAGGCGCCGGCGTCAACGAAGAGGTTACTATGGAAAAAAGCAACAGCAAAACGTTCGAAACTCGACTCCAGTGGAGTATCAACTCCGACATCAGTGTCAATGTAGGTCAGAAAACCAAGGCCGAGATGAAAATTGTAGAAAAGAAAACACTGTCGGACTTTACCGTCGTCAGCAGGATGAGTTACAACGACACCAAGGAGACCAACAGGCGGCGTCTACCATACGTTATCAGAGATAAGGACGACAACGTTCTGTCTGTCGGCAGCATTTTGAACCTCGAGGCGCCATTCCGGGGCCGTCTGCCGGAAAAGTGCGAGATGGTGACATTCGAAGATGGCGGACGGACCATGGTCATCCGGGTTTCTGGCACATGCAAAAGCATCACGTGGCAGGAACAGCACGTGAAGGTCGAGTCCGAGAAACTACCTTAGAACAGTACGGCTGTTGATGTTGTCAAGGCGTCTTTGTAACGAATCAAACTCCATGGATTTACAACATCCCAAATTCAAACGCTTGGTACAGACTCTACACAATCAAATAGTGCCATATTATATATGTTGACGGATGTCCTTGACCGTAAACATTTGAAGGAAGGTCCATCACTAGCTTTGCGAGAGCTATACTCTCATGTACTCTCAAGCTATACTGTTCATGTATAAGGTCAAGAATACTCCCACCGCATACGCAGTAGTACTGGGTTTGGGTCATGTATCACTATAACCTGTGTCCTATAAGATAGACCGATCAGCCCTGTTCGACACAATGAACTTCAGTTTCTAGGTCGCTTCGATCTAGACGGAGAGAAACATGGAGATTCCTTCAAAGAGTAACTTCTACTTCAGCATAAATTCGACATAAGTGTTATCAATACTACTTTCCTGGTATCAAATACCCTGCAAACATATCTAGAGAACTGCGCACGAAAATCTCTACCACTTTTTTAATGAGATTTTTTAAATTACTGATGCATGCAATGTCTTTCATCTCTGTGAGAGAGTTCTGTTTATGGAACAAATATATGCGTGGCTTTTAATGCGTCCTTCATATCATTGAAATCATTTTATGGAAAACATAAATGTATTCAGATTGTTTGCATAGACATCGAGTTTGATTGGGCTTCGCGTAATTTGGTTATTTGGCAGATCTGTTCTCACAAAAGTTGTTTCATGTGTTTCCATGACTATTCTTGCGTTGTGACGTGACGGAGACAGTTACGGGGGAAGCAGCTGAACCAGGTAAACGTCTTCATATAAAAGGTCAACACGAGACTGGAAAGGAGATCTTAACACCAACATTCGTGACCATTCTTGTCATTCCGATAAATGCCGATTCCGGAAACACCCGAGTGCAAAATCGCTGGGGAGACGAGGTCCATGTTATTCAGTTTCGTCGGTGGTTGCAAAACTTTTCAGCGAGACGCCCCAGAACAACTAAAGGCCCACATCCGTGACGACTGTTGGAATAAGCACCAGTGAAAGGTAATCAACTGATTATCTGAATCTTACTGCGACATTCCCGTCACATTATTGGGGCAGTCTTTTATATTCCTTTGATATGGGCAGTAACATCTATTGTCGAACCGTGCTTTATTTAAATTCATTGCTAGTGCCAATGCATGTGCTCAGAGTAAATCATGTGTGATACTGTATATGCTGACTTTTGTAAATATGACATTTTTTTTTGTAACGTATGTTTATATTTCATCATGAATGCTTTTGAAATAAATATCTGAACATTTATAAAAACGAATTTTGTCATATTTTATATTTTAAGGCAATCAGAAAGCGAAGATGCATATGGGTGTATCGAAACGTGTTTTAATGCAGAAAGACAATGGATCATGCACGTGTCATCTTCGTGGTAATCATGATGTGTCGTATCCTAGATCGATGCTCATGATGTTGATCACTGGATTGTCTGACCCAGACTGAATGATTTACAGACCGCCTCCATGTAGCTGGAATATTGAATAAGAGCGGCGAAAAAATAAACTCACTCATTCATGATGTGAGCCTTTCCCTGGCATGCATCGGTTGGTTATATGCGGCAATTTGCTCTCCAGATTTGTACCCCTTGCCTGTGTCAGGATCCGCTGATCCTATTTTGGAATTCCAATACAGGTCCACGTCCTCCCGGAGTTCCACAATGTCATACACGTCCTTCTTCATTCATTTGGCTCAGTGAAATGACAAACTGTTTTTCAAAATGTCGTCAAACCTAACTTACTTGCAAAACATGTAAGTCAGTCAGTATATGCTGACATACGGTTATATTACTGAAATACTGGGTGGTTAAAGCGTCCGCTCGTCACGCCAAGGACCCAGATTCGATACCCCACATGGGTACAATGTGTGAAGCCCACTTCTGGTGTAACCCGTTATGATATTGCTGGAATATTGCTAAAAGCGGCGTAAAACCATACTCACTCACTCACTACTGAAGTATACACAGTGTATTCGTCAGGCTTGTGTTGTGGCGTCACATTGAGCACGTTCATATAAGCTGTGAGTACAGTCAGCCTCAGTACCCAACTCCGCAGTCCGGGACAGTCTTCTGTTGACTGGTGAGCCTGTAGCAGGACGTGGAGACATCCAGCAGATGACGTCCTTACCTTGCTAGATTGCTTAGAGGATAAACCTATTTGGGCATCCTACTTTGAATAAAAAACTCAGTGGTTCGAATCCCATCACAGAACTCCTACATTTTATACACTGTGAGTGTACGTCACTGGCCTGTCTGGTCCAGTTTGGGTTATTTATTAAACATCTATTCACTCGTAAAACGAAATCATTGCCAACTGTCTTTATTTAAGATAAACAAAAACTAATGATGCCATGTATTTCGATTTGAAACGATTTTTAAATATTGCTTCTTCTGGATGTAGGTGCCCGTTACATGGTAGACAATGGTTTAGATGCTAAACAGAACACTGCACAAAAGCAATGAATATAGCTTATGTCTTTAATGGTGATTGTACTTTTAATATCTCCAGGTCGCTAATTGTCACGTTAGATATTCAGGAAAGACATGCTATATAGTAACATGGAGCTTGAATTTGTCTTGAACAAGACACATTCTTCCGAATCCAAGTAGATGTATTATACGGAGGTGCAGATAAGCTGCGTATCCGCGTAAAGTACGCAAATATTTATGTGAAACCTCAATTCCTATTAAGTCTATTGCGTACAAGTACAATTGAATTTTTGTAAAATACTCAATAAATATGATCTTACATGCGGACACAAAAACATGTGATGCAGGTTACTAAGGATGGATAAAATAACTGAGGTATATTGAGAGGTTCTGTTTCAGCACACGAACTTGGCAACTTGCAGTCTTTCTTATCGTTTCTCATATACTCATGCCAATAATCACCCCCTCCCCACCCTAACACCACACAAACCTCACAGATCAAATTAAACAAATAACAAACACGTAATTACAGATCAACATAAATAACAAACACGTAAACCAACATTTAAACTTTATTATATTTTTACAATTAATGGAAAATGGCAAAATACCCAACTGAATTTGAGTGAAGTGGGTACAATTTATTTGGTTACTCAAAGGAAAATTAGGATACCCAATTGAGATGAACACAAGCGAGTACACAACTCAATGACCCAAACAGTTTCCTGTAGATCTGATTATAACGACCGTCTCTTTCCACATATTTATGAAAGCCCAAAATATGGACTAAACACGTCATATGCGATTGTACCAGTCAAATGTCAAGAGGGAATAAATGGCGTTACGATGATCCCTGACAGAATTAAATGTTTATAGCACTGCACCAAACTATTTGATTCCTTCCTTAAGTGGAAAAGTGAAATAACAGCGATGTCTTTCAACATGACCCGTGAAGACCCGGGTTAGAACTGGCCTGCAGCAACCCATGCTTTTCGTAGGAGATGACTAACGATATCGCTGATGTGGTTGAGGCATGTCATGCGTAGACCGATGCTCATGATGTCAGTCACAGCATTGTCTGGTCCAGGGTCCCGTTCCTCAAAGCGATCGTAGCGCTAAGATACCATACTTTAACATGGACTTACGACTGTCGTAGCGCTATGCTCGCTTTGACGAAATGGGGCTCTGAACAGAACAGAACTTTGTTACACTCAAGGCTATATACATAACATATTGAGGATTAACGGGAGAACATTGTGATTAATGGCGGATAAAGATATAACTGGATAGACTGTATTATTAACACACCGCCGTTAAATAGCTGGAATATTGTCGCGTCAAACAAACCAGTGATGGACATCATACAACCAACATTTTCAGCCAATGATTTGTTTAAGTAGTATTCTAGAAGTTGGTGGTATAGAGATGGCAAGGAAGTTGATCATCCATAACGTTTTGCCATCATATGCTTGAAAACGGTATAAGGATCTATACCGAAACGTCGCCATTGTTAAAATAAAGAAGTTGATCATCCATAAGGGATCCATCTCTATTATAAGCCAGGTTGAACCAAAAGCTTCCCCGACCCAACTTTCAACCTTAAGTATTTACAGCAATTTCCGCGTTAGTAGCACAAATATTATTATGATATGGGAAGATTTAAACAAAGCACTTAAGCAATATTTGATTGATCAATTAGATAAACAACATGTGTGAGCAGTTGATTTTTTCTGTCATTTCAACAATGGAAACCCCCATATGATTGACACGTTGAAACAAAACACCAACGTGCCCCAGTTACACGAGGAAGAGCCACAAGCAGGAGGAAGTATTGCTAAACACAATAGAAAGCAGGTGACACAATGTGTTAGTTTTACTGAGAGAATTGGTAGCTTGATTACCTTAATCCGCGCTAATCCCTGCATATCCCCCGACAATGGTTATTTCTATTTGGGTTATGAAGACTATTCAATTTTGAGTAATATATCATTAATATTTGCCTGTCAATGGATGCGTGTCAAACGTAGACCATATATAAGAAAACGTGATATCGAGCAAGACTCACAACAAATATTCCGGTGTGACTCTGATTTGGTCGTTTGAAATTAAAATGTGTAGGTAAGTGTGTTGAGTTACCCAACAACACACGAGGAAGTGCCACGAGCAGTAGGAAGTATTGCTAAACACAACACAACGCAGGTGACACAATGTGTTTTACTAACAAGATGGTCATAAGGGAGCTTGATTACCTTAATCCGCTCTAATCCCGACAAATCCCCCGACAATGGTTATTTGTATTGGGCTTATGAAGTCTACTCAGTTTTTAATATTATTTCATTGATATTTTCCCGTCAGTAGGGACATATACAAAGGTAGACCATAAATAAGTAAACTCATGGTAGAGGTATAAATACTTTCCTGTTCTGATTCTTAAAGGTTTTATGTCGCATTGAGATGTTTATACTCTCCTTGTGTCTGGCGGAGGAGTAGTTCTTGTGTTCTTCAGAATGTATTAAAGTCATAGGTCTTCCTGTCCTCCTATGTGAATGAGAATGTGCTAGTTCTATCAAAGCACAACGTTGTATAAATACTGCGTGTAAGGTCTATCTGCCAGAGCATATGCCCATTGTAGCATGCCATTCTCTCGGGATGTCGTGTTAACCACAGGACGAGTCAACGCCAATGAAGAAAATATATCAATCTCTTCCTGAAACGACTGAGTGTCTCTTAGGTGCCTGTCTCAAAGCTAATGTAGAACCACTGGTAGCATGGACCCTGTTAAATCATCACCAACAAGAAAGGCAATGTCTGTAACTGGGCGAATTTATTTTACACCAACTTTCACTAAACCCGACACTAAATTTGACTGAAAATATGGTCACAATCAAATGAAATCAAACAATCAGGCTTTTGCCAGTATCTAGAATTAATCCCCGACAGCTAATCTGGTCGTGAATCCTGTATGAACCGACCCGTGAAGATCCGGGTTAGAATATTTATCTCCAGTAACCCATGTTTGTCGTAAGAGGCGACTAACGGGATCGGGTGGTCAGGCACGCTGACTTGGTTGACACATGTCATCGTTTCCCAATTGCGCAGATCGATACTCATGCTGTTGATCACTGGATTGTCTGGTCCAGACTCGATTATTTACAGACCGCCGTCATATAGCTGAATGCGGCGTAAAACTAAACTCACTCACTGTATGAACCGACGGTGCAGTGTGTTTTCCGAAATGGAATTAATTACTTGACGAGCTAGGATTCGATCCTGTCTGAACGGAAGGAGTGACTTTTCTTGACCTGAGTTACCCAACTGACCTGACCTGAAATAACCCTGACCATTCTTGGGAGAAGTAACCATTCTTTCTCCAGTTACCCTTATGAGTAACCGAGTAATCATCTGTCGAGGTTGCAGTTTGGTGTAAATGACCAGCCTTCTGTGAATCTATAAATAAGACCTAATCTTTGTATGCATGCACTGCTTGAATATGCTTCAGCTTATCAAAATCCTAACCAAGATCTTTCCAAAAACATCTTCTATCACACAACGTCTCTTTTTAACAATAAGCTAGACAGGTTTTATCGAACCTTTTTCTGACATTAGTCATGTATGCCTAAAATTCTCCAAGGCCGAAATAGTAAAGAAGATGATATCCATAAATCTTGTTTTTCTTATGTATTCCACTTCTAAATGCCCTTCAAAGATTCGAAATAACATTTTCCCACTTCTTCTTTTTGAACTAACGTTAACGTCAACTGTTTAACAAACTTCATGCTTATACGGGCAGTGGGGTAGCCTAGTGGTTAAAGCATCAACTCTTCACGCCGAAGACCCGGTACATTGTGGGAAACCGATTTCTGGTATCCCCGCCGTGATATTGCAGGAATATTGCTAAAAGCGGCGTAAAACCATACTCACTCAATCATGCTTATAAATACTCTAGGTTTGCAATAACTACCCAATAACGATATGTCCATTGTGTCAATTCAAATTTGCAACCACCTCCACAGAATGTATAAAGAACTCCAGTGAAGGATTAGGCTGATATTAAAGTTCAAAGGAAGTTTGATAACTTTGAATTTGTTTTCAGTAAGATCAGTTCCTTTAATCTTAAATTCCCCCTTTAAAGGTTCCCCACGTGGTAATTCATTCAAATTTAGCGGACGGATAGGCGCTCGTCAGGATAGTAGTTCTCACATTTACCTTCTGTGCACATATATCTTATAATCAACCACGCAGAAATGTTATGAAATTGTCCGGTGTGATCTTGCATCGACAAAAGCACATTATGCTCATTTTAGAGTATAGATATGGATATTTATCACACAGTCATGTCAATGTCTGATTTTGATGTTTGATAGTGTATTATTATAGTGAATAAATGTAAATCTGTAATAACATTACATCACCTTCCATGTTGATGACAATTGGGTAATTGAAGCGTACGTATAATACAGTTTTTGACCTTGCACATGCTCCTACTACGTACTACTAAACTTTAGGACTACACGAATCTTTCATATTAATGCAGTTAATCCGTCGTGCCAAATTGTAACATAAAAATATTGAATGGTCAACCTTTTTTGAATACAATATTCCCTCAAGCGAAATCCAAGGATATGAGTACATATCACAGTCTGAGAACGGGTTCCCACAAGTATATTTTATAGAGTAATCAGACAGCATGATACATCAATATTCGGCCTCACTCACTGTGCCTCCCGAATCGAACCCTGCTGTTGAGGTGTCGAGCAGTCGCTTTCACCACTGTGTTAATCCCACACCTCCTTACAGGGTGGACCTACTGCCAGGTCACACCCAGGAACCATCCTATTATGATTTCTTTGAGGCTCCTACAACGAGCACGGGGACAGGAGCCTGTATTTGTATGCTTGATTTGTATAAATGTGAATGATATAAAAAAAACTCTACCATCATACACAATCATGTGACAATGAAATAATCACGAATCTGAAATTGTTAGGGACCATTCATAATTTATGGCTAGTGGGGTGGGGGGGTGTGTGTGTGTGTGTGGGGGTGTGGTGGGTTGTTGTGTTGTTGTTGATTTTATGGAGAAGCATGTACAATGTGAGAGACCCCCACACCCTAAAATTTATGTACAAAGTAAGTGACCCCCTGCATGCATGTCATGTACAAAATCAATGACAAACACCCCCAACCCCCTTCCCATATTTATTAAGCATATTTTAAATGATGGCAAAAATTAAACAAACAAGGACTGATGATATATTTGATACGATTTAGCGATATCATTAAAATTGTACATTTGTCGGGAAAACACGGTTCGTGCTGCTTTCTGTGCGGTATGCACGATTGTGCTATATAAGGCATGGGACAAAAGTTGGAAGAGCGGAAAGCGGAGCGTTGGACGAGTGGGTCTACAGCGCACTGTATCTAAAGGTGAGTGAGTGAATATGGTTTTACGGCTCTTTAAGCTATTTAACATTACACCAATGTCAGGGGTAACCAGAAATGGGCTTCCCACACAGCATTCATGTGAGGAATCGAACCCGGGCATTCAGCGTAAGGAGCGAACGCTTTAACCACTAGGCTACCCTACCGCCCCACATCTAGATGCAGGTAAGTATAAATAAATACATTGATGCTAAAATGTTTAAATTTTAACCTATAGACTTTTTATCATTTCTATTTCTCAGCTGTTCCAAGTATCTTGTGTAGTAGATTGATTACACACTAACGGATAAGCGAAATCGCTAATTAAAATCTACCATTAAGTGGAAACTACTGTGATATGTATCAGATAGGGTGGTAATTATTACGATAAAGATCTGTGATCGGTGATACAAATGTCAGTCTAGATATTAACGTTATTGGCTGTGTCAGTTGTGGCTGTGACGCTTACACTTTGTATTGAAAGTATGCCCTGCGTTTGGTATTTAGATTTTTGTGCCTCAAGGTATAACCTGTTCTATGTACTTCCTTGTAAATCAACCAATTATTACACAATTGTTACTTTGTGAAAGCCTCTCCTTTGTTTCGTGTTAAATCCCAAACCAAAATGTACGTAATCCGTACACGATGAACAAGCAGTTGTAATATTTGTGTACGAGTTCAGTATGTGTGCTGACTGATTGTGTGTGATGCCATGCGATACCATCCTGGTGACATAGATAATTGCTCGTGTTATCAATCACTCGTTTATTTCGCCTGGTCACGACTCGGTTATTACAGGCGTGATGTAGCTGGAATAATCCGGAGTGGATCAAGACGTTACAAGCGTTCATCAAGTGTAATAACACATTTCATCAGGACCTAATCAAATAGACACGTAATGATCGGGGTTATGTCTTCAGTAACCCATGCTTGTCGTAAGAGGCGACTAACGGAATCGGGTGGTCAGGCTCGTGGAATTGGTTGGCACATGTCATCGTATACCAATTACGTAGATCGTTGCTCATGATGTGGATCACTGGATTGTATGGTCCAGACTCCATTCTTTACAGACCGCCTCCATTTAGCTGGAATATTGTTAGTGTGGCGTTAACCAAACAACAAACCAACAAACCTAATCAAATACGCACTCATTGATCCACCTTTCGAATCAATAATCGCTTCATTAGGACATAATATAACAATTCACCTAGTCTTTCCAATCAGTTAAACGCGGTCATTTATCGTTTTATTGACAATCCATGGCATGTGACGCTAAACGCCGTTATTTCATTCATTCACACCGAGCGTACAATGTAGCATTAGTAAACATAGTTGTTTGCAAAAGCAACTTTAACAGGAAATTAAAGCATAATCATCCGAAACGAAAGAAATATTGTTTTGTTTCCATCTGACAGAAATATAGCAAATGTTTCATTTTACTGACAGTGATCTTCGTTCACGCGACACTGTGACGCAATTTCACACCTGACGTGTCGCGATTACGACATGACACATCACAAGTGATTTATCTGAAGAAAACACTCCCAGCTGGGGGTTGAGTAGGGGGTCGGGGTGAAGAATCATTTATTTATAATCACCATCAATGACAAGTCATTATTTACCGTCAACGTTGTGTAATAAATATACTGGCGATTTTGGGTGTAGAATGACAACTGGTTTATGAAGAAAAAACACCCGTGGCGAAACGTTTCCAACGCCTGTTAATCACATATATGCTGCTGCATGCTCCGGAATGTGATCGGATGCATTGTCCGGATTCACGTTGTGTACATTCTTCTGTGGATGTAAGTATTTCTCAATACAAAAGGTAAGTAACATGACCAAGGGATCAATAGTTTGAATTGTTTGGTTGATGGTAATGTCGGTTTTGAACAGTATTTCAATCAGGTCATTGCACATCGTGTTACGCAGTTTGTAAACCACTTGGGTGAAACCCACGAACAGGCGTTAAGACAAAATATGTAGGATCCGAACCAACGATTGGCGGATCTTGACAAGAAAAGGGACGCAACTCTGATCTGCAAATCAATAGCGGCGTCCCATATATATATATATACATATACATATACATACATACATACATACATACATACATACATACATACATACATGAACATACATACATACATACATACATACCGATATATATATATATATATATATACCAGAAATGGGCTTCAAACCATGGTCTATATTAAGAAATGATGAATTAAACAGTTCACAGTTTCCGTTGTATAAGGTGTAGTAAAAGGCTAGTGAACGTCATTGCATCTAACATAAACACCTAAATCGGTACTCGCTACGCGAGGAAAGAAGTTTTACGCCGCTTTTAGCAATATGGCAATATCATTGACTGGAAGATTGCTAAGGAAGACGTACAACTGTTTTCAACAAAGTGTAATCGTCCATCAAAAAAAGCCCGCCTTACGTACGTACGTATGCACACCTATATACAAACATACGTACATGTATGTTATATATTGAGTAATGTCTGGAATCAATATTTGTTTGTATTCACATCAGGGATTTATCACAAAAACATGGAATTGGTATTACCGCTATTTGTGAAATGATATATAATACCAGATACGGGCTAGTTAAGGAGACCACGTGGCCCTGTAAAGAACTTCATGCCATTACAATGAATATCAATTTCATCGTATAAAGAAATAACACCCAGAAACACGCCTGTCGCAGCCCTATCGTGTGTCGTTTTAAAAGTGGCGCTTGTAGATTCCTGTCCACGTTTCCATGTTACGAATATAAACAACACTCTTGGTCATGTATCTCAATAGATATATGGGTTGTTATCAAAATATGGAATCAGAGGGTGATGGTGAAACATGAAATAATGAATTCCATTTCAACATGATTTTTGTTGCTGTATACAGATATTACCAAAGTGACTGAGTGAGTGAGTGTGGTTTTATCCCGCTTTTAGCAATATTCCCGCAATATCACGGTGAGGACACCAGAAATGGGCTTCACATACTGTACCCATGTGGGGAATCGAACCCTGATCGTAGGCGTGACGAGCGAACGCTTTACCACTAGGCTACCCCGCTGCCCCTATTTCCAAAGAATGACTACGTAAATTCTGCAGTTAAATTTCTTCTTGTTGTCCTATGTATATGTAAAGCGTTTTACGGTCCAGTGTCCGAAATAGTTTCCAAATTTTGCTAGCCAGTCGTGCTAGCTATGTCTGAAAGTTTTTAGCCCACAAAATAATTAACTAGCCCGAAATTTGAATGTAGACATGGGTTTCATTATTAAACTGCTAATGTAATGAACATTTTTATCAGGCCATAATCTTGCATGATTTAAAAGTGTATTATAACTTAACAAGTAGTAGAGAGTGAAATATTTACAAAATGACCCCATGAAAATTCACTAGCCAGTCGGGCCAGTGTCAGTGGAGATTTACTGGCCCGACTGACTTTTCACTAGACACGGGCTAGCGGGCCAGTGGCTATTTCGCACAATGGTTTTACCCACACGGAGTGCGTCCTCGTTAATATTGAATGTAAATTTATGAGAGAGAGAGAGAGAGAGAGAGAGAGAGAGAGAGAGAGAGAGAGAGAGAGAGAGAGAGAGAGAGAGAGAGAGAGAGAGAGAGAGAGTCAGAGAGAGAGAGAGAGAGAGCGAGAGAGAGAAGGGGCTAGGTATATGAGGAGATCAAGACAAAGCAAAGTTATAAATTCCCATGGCTAAACTGGCCTAGATAAAGAAAGAGAAACCCAAATAAATGAAAGACAAAACTAAATAACATCAAAAGTCAAAATTAAAGCATTTGATTAATAATCTTTTGAGTCAAGGTATATCACATATATCCCATCTTCTCAAAAATTGAATGTCATTACTCTCTAAACACAAAGTTTCTACGCCAATGTTTGAATGTGCAGAATGAAAATCAGGTATTTGCCCTACACACTATCATTTGAATGTTACTGCATATTAATCTAAAGTGAAACAAAACCCGTTTAAAGAGCTATAAACATAATGCCCATGACGAATGATATCAGCTACTTTGTACAGTTAATGTACAACCCCTGTTTGTACTTCTCTCTGGGTACAAGTCAGCTCCTAGCTCCATTGTCACCAGTATTTGTTCGGCTATGTGTTATAAATTCTGAATTTGTCAAGATGTGACCACCCATGACAGACTATGGCCAAATAAGAAGTAGAGAAGAGCTGTCATAAATTACTGTAAACCGTCGCTTGTACTTACTGAAGGCGGGGGCCTGTGTGTTGTGACGTTATGTCTGGGAAACCACTAGTAATAGTGAGTGAGTTTAGTTTTACGCCGGCCGCCTCTAGCAATATTCCAGCAATATCATGGCAACGGACATTAGAAATGGGCTTCACACAAAGCTCCCATGTGTGGAATCGAACCCAGATCATCGGCGTGACAAGCGAACGTCTAAACCACTAGGCTACCCACCGCCCCCACTAGTAATAGGTATGTTAGTAAAATATATCAGTTCTGTAGGAATGTGGAACATATCAACCTCGAGAAGGAAGTAATAAAAAACATTTCACTGGTAGCGTTATGTCATCATATTATGATTATTCAAAGTTTTGAGTAATTTGACTGATTGTTTTTAACGCCGAAGTCAATAATGGTGTAGCTGTATCAACGCTTTCAACATAATCGATTTTGTACCAGACAATCCAGTGACTACACGACAAGAGAAAGGATCGTCACCTCCACCAAAGTACACCAAAGTCTTTGTGCCTGGTCACTGTGATTCACATCATAGACTCTAGTGAAACAAATTCAACAAATATGGTGCTTGTTGCAGAGTCCCCCGTTTCGATTCAAAGGTCTTTATTAGCAATTTTTTATTTCGACAAATAAAAATCTTAAGCTGTGGGTAATTGTAATAAAATCATATAGAGCGAACATGTTTGCCTTTTCTTGTCAAATAACTGAAAAGGCCTTAATTTCACGATAACAGTAAATGTTAACTTTTTCAGATAAAGAAAAGGTGAATGTTGTATTTATTAAGTGACTGTTTTATTTTACTGATCATCAAGGTCTTAATCTGAAGACAACTTGGGCAGAATGAAAGTAAAACCAATATAAAGAGTTACTTCGACTGAAACATAGAGTGTTATATAATTAGATACACTATTAAATATTGGCAGAATTATAGATATCAGTTTCGCAAACGAACTTCTGAAAATATTAATATTTCGGTTGTAGACAAGCGAGAAACCAATCAGCGGAGATAAATTACACACAAAACAAACGAGTACATGGTTTAACCCTATATCACCAAAATGAGTGTTTTCACAACAATCAATCCGTCACGCTTTTATGATCACCCACCGGAAGTTTGCTGTGGACGCTGTGCATTGTGGGCAGGTTGGCAAGGAAAATATTATGGCGGCTGGGCACGCTCAAGTGTCATGTTTCTGTGAGAATATTAGATCAAATTGAATTATTCAGTGTTGAATGTCCATTCTGAACATTTACATGTCTCGGACTATCTATTCTTAGTGTTACAGAGTGATGTTTTCGATATTTTGATGGATTATGTCGTGAAATGCAGTCATGAACCACGACAAATGCTAACATTCCATTGATACCGCTGTGGCGATAGGGCACCTCATTGTTTTTATAACCATGTGGGGTGTTGCATGAATGGTTTTGGATAACACTTTTTGACAGTTATCTTGAACTCGGCATTACTGGTATTTCAAATGAACAAGTTCTGGCAAATGAATCGGGTAAGTACAGCACATAGATTGATACTCTGATAACATTACTGAGCCTAGAAGTCATATTGTTGTTGAGAATTTTAGGAGACGATGTTGTTCGTTAGGTATAAACTTGCACGCTGCTCAGTAAAGATTCAGATAATCAACCGACAATGTTTCCAGTTTAAAGAAACATGTATATCTGCACATGTATCTTTAAAAACAATTTTATCAAAAACAAGTATTAATCAATGGCGTTGTGTATTTCATATTAATCAAAGGGTAAAAGTAAAAGGTTTTTGGACCCCTTACATTATCTCTCCTGATCTATGATCAGACATATTTTAAATGTTTGAAAGTTGTTTTATTTCTTACTTGATCATTTTTAATGGTCTCTCCTTGGACACTTCCTATTCTTTTGACTTTTGAAGAATATTCTCATAAGTGTAATGGCAAGTACTGTAAAGTTATCATTCAGTGGAAATTTCACTATCAGCACATCTTTAAAAATAAGATATAGAAGTAATCTGGTAATATTGTACCACGACTAGTGGGTGCATTTCAAAGTGCACAACAACCATGATAATTTTCACTTTGCAGAGTTTGACTACTCATCATGCTCCTGCTAGTATCCAATATGAATTTACCATGTCTAGAATGTTACCTACTAACATATTAACAGTCAGTATGTTCTTGTTAAAGTCATCTGTCATCAGATTCGAAAATAATGCCTATAAACATGTTCTAGATGGTCTTCAGAAGACTCAGACTTTTGTAGACCAGGTTGAGTTTGTGAATTAGCTTATTTCTAATATTTCTTTGCTTGTCATCTATACCAAAACTTCAGGCAAGTATATATTAATTAGATTTTCATCCCTGCCCTGACACACGACATATGATTAAGCAGTTGCAAGTACCTACAAGCAAATCACAACATGTATTATTTGAGTTTCCTTTCTTGATGAATGAAGTAAACTATTCTGAGTCATGTTGATTGACAGCAGGCAGTAATAACATGTTTTCAACCTGTGAAATGGACCATTTTGTATGTTGCACCCATGTTGAGCTAGACTTGTCAAGTAAATCAGTCAGTTATGAACACATTTGCCTTGAAATGGTAATTTAATCAGGTAAAATATAAAAACTAAAATACCTCCTGTCTTACACATAGAAATATATTTGATGGAAATATAATACTACTATATTTGTGTGCATATTCACTATACTTTCATGGCAGCTGCCAAACATAGTACATATGATAAGGAGACATATATATATGTATAGGCATTATGCAAGATTTCTTAATGAGCCACAGGTCTTTTCAGAACACTGGGTTAATTCTGCTACTTCAAGTTCAAGAATTTACCAGCTTGTACTTTCCAACACAAATATGTGATTTAAATTGTTTCTTTGTAATTTCAGTCGGATCTTGTTCACAAATGATTCATCTTACAAAAGTGACTATTATATTTCTGTGTGACTGGTGTCTCCCACTGCCTACATTCTGTTGAAACATTATCATTTTTACATTTATCCAGCTATTGTTGTTGCATTCAATGCTTCAACTTTACCGATCTTCATGATCTTGTAAGGATATTTGGACATTGAAAAACATATTACTGATTTATCTTTTCCTCACACATTCAAACATGATTTAAACATTTTAGTTGATGAAAAATAACCATAGGTTGTTAATGCATGAACTGTTGAAAAGCATGTAAGAAAAATGCTATATATTTGCCTGTAAGACATTTTTACATGATTTTCACAAAAGATGCTTTAATTGTCATGACGATATTAAAGCCGAACCGTGATTACCTTTCTGCAATAAACATGACAATCAAATTAAAATCAGATCATAGTTCAGGCTACCATAAACAAAGATATGAGGACATCCCACTATGTGTCATGTCAGAACAACCTTTCATTCAGCAATCAGTGCGTCGCTAACCATGTCAAGACAGTTGGAATGTGCTTTCTTATCACTGAGAAGCTAAACTCAAGGTATTCCAAACGACAGTTAGGGGCTGTACGACTGATTCCAACAAAATCCTTTTCTATCTCTCAATTTAGTGGGATATACTTTTGAATAGAAGACTTTGCACACCCTGTGGGATGTTTTGTCATACAGTCATCTGTTAGATATTCCAGAAGGTTGTTGTTGTCCAATGTTCATATTTTGACTCAAGAACTATGGCAGAATATTTTTAACAGTGGAGTCAAGAATGGAAGTTACCAGTTTAAAACTAGTGCTGAATAACTCAAGAATGACACTTTTGTTTGGCTGATGTCAACTTCTTGTTAGTCATTTTGTTGGTCAGTCAAAGTTTACAAAAGGTTCTGATGTGTTGTAATATGTGATGTCCTCAGACGTCCTTCATTTAAGATCTGATTTTCATAAGTTTTACTAAACTTATAAACTAGTTCTGATTTAATTCGCTAAACCTTATGCTGTAACGATAGAATATTTTGGCAATGTTTTTGAGATGAGATGTAATAAGATAAGTACATATAGATAAGGTTGTCTCTACTTTTTTTGACAATCTTAACAGGGTGATGCTATCAACATATTACATTCAAAACATTGTTTACGTCAAAGCCAGTTTGCAAAATATATTTTTTATGAAATATTTCAATTACATTACTGGTATGTATTTCAACAATTGTCAGTTATTTGATGTGTCTTTTATTGATGTCAAAACCAGTAGCTGTTGTGCAATTTCATTTTCATGTGTACAAGTTACAAACAATGAAAACATGCATTTACGTGCAACAGAGCATTATACCTGCTGTAATACATACATAAACATTTCTTTGTTGGAAGTAATTGACAAACATTGAAATATATATTCATTTAATTTGGATATTTGATAAGAAATATCAGCTAACATTGTTAAAATTCCAAAATTTATGTAATAAAATACCTGTTAATGTTTATGAAGTTATAACTAATAATTTGGTCCGTAGAGGTGACTTCTATTTCACTGATAACTAGTGTTGGGAATTGGTTAAAATCTCATAATTGATGATTGGTTCATTACCACCGATCAATCATCGAAAATAATTGGTTAGCCTCATTAATGAAATCTGTTAAAGCACAAAAAATAAGGGAAAAAACATGTAGTTATTTTGTTTTTGGGCAAAATTTCACATCTTTAAAGGATGACTAGTATGCTAGGAACATAAATTTCTTGGTGTCTTTAAGATAAATTCAATCATGACTTGGAATGAGCTTGTAGTGCTTATGAAATGTAACAGACAAAACCAACCTTGTGAAAAATATTGTTGATAAAAACAAGTGTTCCAGAATTGTTTGTGTTCGATTATGAGAAAAGATGATCGATTGCTTGGTCGTTTAGTCACTGCGACCAATCTTCGATTATTTCAATTAATCGGACCACCACTACTGATAACAGGACAAAAAAATGATGACAAGTTTTCTGTGTTTACTATTAAGTTTGCCATGTTGAACTTCTTTGCATTGAAATTAATATCAAGTTGCTTTGGAATTTTAAGAAAATAAAATCTTAAATATATTCATTTGGTCAAAAAGTAATTCCCAACCTGCCTACCAAAGACACCTTTCTGTCCCAGATAAGTCACCGTGAAAGTCAATACATGTACCTATCCACTTTCAGATAGACACAAGTGTTCCTGAATTCTGTAAATGGTTCTGATTTAGTACTACTTTATTTCACCTTATGCACACAGGTAAACATATTTCATCGACTACATGTTAATGTCAGTATTTTCAAATCAGACACAAAATACTTGAAAGAATACAGACCAAAAGGTCAATTTAACAGTCACATTCTTTCTGCAAACTGTGTGAAATACTTTGGTACAGATTTTCTTATGAGGGGCTGGATCAGGTCCCATAACTCAACTGTTTGATAAGCTAGATGTGTTTACACTGGACAAATAGATAACTATAAAGTGCTGCAGTGCACTGGCTTGCTGGGTTGAAGGACCCCATGGGGTTAAGAAACACACATCACTTGGGAAATAATGTCGGCTTGATTGTAACGTTTCAATAGAATTTATGTCAGTGTTATGTGTCAAAGAAAGTAATGAAAACAGGAATGACTGTGTGGTTTTGGATAAGATTAGAATATTGCATGTCTTTGATGTGTAATTGTGTCAGAGATAGAGGCAATATAACCTCTAGTTTTAGTAGAGACCAAGGAATCTGAAGTGTTTAGTTTTTAACTGTAGTAACTGGCTGGTTCAATATTGTATTGTCCACAAGCTGCTGGTTGTTTCTGTCTTTGAAACTCGCTTCTTGTATTTCTAGGAATATGGGGATACATTAAGGTGTTCGAAATTAAGGCGTGTCTAGGGGTCATTGACCTATGATTCTTTATTATCTATGGTTTAAGGGAACCCCTAAAGTTTAAAGTTGTAACATGTACCGGTAGGTTTATGACAACTGACTTTCATGCTTAATTTCCAACACTGCCTTTGTTTAGACATTGGAGTGTTGATATGCACAATTCTTGTTTCCAAGTGATCTGAAAGGGACTGAAAATAAGCTTAATTCTGGTAGAAATTAACTAATTTGATGATTTTGCAGAATGTACATTTTGGTAACATCTGGTTTAGACTGTAACCTTGTAAATGGATTAGAAATTACTTATATTTTCAGTAGTGTACAAAAACTATCTGCTTCTAGTGTTGCCGTTTACAGAGTAGTTGAATTAGTGCATAAAACATGTCACCACTCCTTGAATTGTATTCATCTCAGACTAACTGAAAACTGATAATTTTGAAAACTACTGTCTACTGTAACCATGGTAACAGTGTATAATGTCATTCACTTGAACAATGTCTCATTTGATGAGATTGCTGTAGAGAATCAATTTCCAGACAGTTGGATAAGTCAAACCGTTTCTCTGGTATCATCAAGTACAATACAATGGTAATTACACTATAAGAAGCAGAGTCACAGTAAACTTTCACCAGATACCCCTGTCTGTTGTTGAGCCCTGTAAACAATGACATAACACAACTATATGGCCCTGTCTTAGCTCACACCCCATAGATAATTCACCAGTCTACTCCACAGCTTGCCTCTTCATATCTAGCCTGGGTACGGGGATCCACAGTACTGCTGAATAATTGAAGGTGTATTGACTTTTGATGGCTGCTTGTGCTTGGATGGGTACACCGTGTGTGTAGCTGACCGGTGGGGAGAGTGGACGGAGGTGGGAGGATTGAATGACCCGTGGTCACGTATGAGGTTATGGGTTGATTCATCTTTGGTATAAAGAAGAGTTCCTGAGAGGGAAGTCTGTTGATTAATCATAGGAATATTGACTGATGTTGGAATCGAAATGATGTGGCTAGGTGCACAAGAGTACTGTTGATTTGTTCTTGTGGGAAGAGAGTAGTAATTGTTTGTTTATTAAATACCACACTCAGCAGTTCCCCAGCTGTTTAATGGCATCTGCAGGAATAGTTTCAGAGATGGTATTTAGTTTTATATCATTTACTTATTGCAAACTATGTATAAGAACAACTATCTTGATTTTTTATTTTGGCCCTTGCTTTTCATTACACAGCAAATAAGGTAAATGTGAAACTAAACGATGGCGAACTTGTAAAATTTGTCAAGACCATATGTAAGAAGGTTTGGGGATAATCTGTCAAAGAACTTGATGATCCAAATTAGAATATATATCAATCACAATAAACATCTAAGTATTGCTATGTGTTGCTATACAAACGTCCAGGCAATACACATCTCCAGTTGTTTGTACTTGGGTTCTTCAGGGAATGACTCAGCAGTAATCATGGTGATATTTCTCTATCATAAAATATATAACAAGGATGGTTTCATAAATACAGAATGTTTAGGAAGGATTATCCAAATTTCAGAACTAATTGCCCTTTTTTAAAGGAAATTTAATTTTTTTTGTTTTATTAGAAGTGAGAATTTCTTTTATGTTCTCATTTTCTTTAAATCAGAGATAACTGATATTGAATTTGAATGTTAGATTCAATGTTAAACTAAGCATTAAAACCTTTTCCCTTTTTCTTGTTTTGTTATCAGCGAAATAATAGGCATCTCTACTACGCACACAATTATAACTTTAACAGCATAAACTAGGTAATGTCAGTTAATACTTTGCCCATTTCTGGTGTCCCCCACCGTGATATTGCTGGAATATTGCTAAAAGCAGCGTTAAACTAAACTCAGTCAGTCAGTCAGTTAATATTTGCTACAAACTACTTAGCAGGTCTTGATAAGTCCCATGGTTAAGTAATAATAGTATTAGCAGTGAAAATATAATCATGATAATTATAATCTAAATAATCCTTTCAGACATGTGTTAGTTCCAGAAATATATGATATATTTGAAGGTATATGGTTTCTGAAGTTATTTTGAATTGTAGTGTTATATTTTAAGTTTTGATAGTACTTGGCCTTGATCATACAGAGTGTGTACATTTGCTTCGATAGTAATGACTGGACACTCAATATGGTCACCTTGGTTAGAGATATTCAAAGATGTTTACAGCAGCCATGGGTTAGCAGATAGACTTGATTTCCTATAATCAAATAACATAACTAGCAATAATCATTATAATGTGCTGTGCCATCGTGTAGAAGCTGAAACTAGTGAAAGTGACAATTAGAATGATCAGAAAAGAAATATAATTTATTTTTTTTAAATTTTCCTTGTTTCTTTGATAACTATGAAGGAAACATTTTTCCCATAATGAACTAGTGCTGGCTATGGATATAGACCATAGAGATCGATTATCGTTAACTAAATATCAATCGATTATCAATAGATATCAGAGATGTAACTTTGAGGGAAAAGGCAAAAAATGTCTAAAACGAATATATTTCACATCACTGGTGAGTGGCGACATGTTTTTGCATGGATTATTAACAAGACAGTGTTGTGAACACAATTTAGAAGCTGACGATGAATAAAGTCCTAAATCTGTATATTGTGTGAGAAAATTAAAATATTATCTATCACAAAAGTTAATGTACAACATTATCGATAGCAGAATTTTCATATTGATAATCATTAATAATTTTTCTATCAATGATATTTCTGATTATCGATCATTTTAGCCAGCCCCATAATGAACTGGACATGTGTCCAAACACAGACATGATTCTTGACAAATTACTGGATATGAACCAATGGAACACTTGATCCAAGGCACTTTAAAACATGGCACTGCTGTAATCTGACTCTTAAGAGGATAAGTATTAATGGTGGGTTTGATTTTGAGTATCTGCTAATCCAGCTCTTGTAACCATGGTTACAATAACATTATGTAAGAATGTCTGGCAACTGGTTTTCAGATTTCCATTTGTCCATCAATAATGTATGATATTGCTGATCTAAGAATTGGGTGCATATCCAGACGGGTTCCCAATATGGGTTCAGCTTTTGTGTTGTTGATTGTGTTGACCTGTATTGTAACAAGGGCAGACCTTGTATACATTATAGATGACCTGCAGTTGTCAGTGCTCACAGTCAGGTCAGGGCGGCAGGGGGTGTTCTCTTCATATCGTACTTATCCTAACCTGCTTGTGTGCCACCTATTTGTGCGAGATAAGCTTGTCACCTGAGTATTAGTTCTGTGGTCTTGCCTTTGGCAGATTTCACCTTCATGGGTAATATACTCTGATGTTGATATAGGGATCAGAGGTCATGATTGTACGTAGTTGAAGGCAAGGTGGCACTGGCAGGCTGAGATCGGTCTGAATATAATTGTTGAGAATCGCTAAGGATTAAGTGAAGATTGGAAGACATTTTTCTCAAACATAATATTGGTGGTTTTAGAGTTAATGGAGTTTCTGAGACAAATAAATTGAATGTAGTGAAATAAACACCAGCCAATCTGATTAATATGATACTCTAAATTGTAGAAATAATGTTCATGTTGATCTGGATTAAATAAGAACATGAAGTAGATTTAGTTTTAAACATCATCTTGAAATGGATCCTTGGTATCCTTCTCAGATAATCTTAGTGTTGTCAATACTTTTTTTATAGACATGAATGAATGGTATAATCGATTAGTGAACTGCAATTTCCCTGTGTGTGCCAGAAAACCTATTATTGTTAACCCAGGGTATGGTCCTTGCCCAGATTATGGTCCAGATTCTGGTCTTGGCCTAGGTTATGGTCCAGATTATGGTCCTTGCCCCGGTTATGGTCCAAATTTTGTCCTCACCCAGGTTATGGTCCAGATTTTGTCTTTGCCCAGATTATGCCCAGATTTTGTCCTTACCCACATTATGGTCAAGTTTTGGTCCAGATATTGTCCCTCACCCAGATTATGTCCTCACCCAGATTATGGTCCCTTGCCCAGATTATGGTCCAGATTTTGTCCTTGCCCAGACTTTGGTCCTTGCCCAGATTATGGTCCTTGCCCAGACTTTGGTCCAGATTTTGTCCTTACCCACATTATGGTCCAGATTTTGTCCTCACCCAGATTATGGTCCTGATTTTGTCCTTGCCCACATTATGGTCCAGATTTTGTCCTTGACCAGGTTATGGTCCAGATTTTGTCCTCACCCAGATTATGTTTGAGATTTTGGCCTTGCCCAGATTATGGTCTTTGCCCAGACTTTGGTCCTTGCCCAGATTGTGGTCCAGATTTTGTCCTTGACCAGATTATGGTCCAGATTTTGTCATTGCCCAGATTATGGTCCTTGCCCCGACTTTGGTCCTTGCCCAGATTATGGTCCAGATTTTGTCCTTGCCCAGATTATGGTCCTTGCCCAGATTATGGTCCAGATTCAGTCCTCGACCAGGTTATGGTCCAGATTATGGTCCTTGGTTTATCAGCTACACCCCAACTTGGGGGTATCACTAAAACCTCAACCTGTATCAAACTGACACACCATGTTACAACTGGAACAATGATCAAATCTGTAAACAAAACTCCTACTCATTCATTCTATAGTCTGTGTTAAGTGTAGGAGAAGGCATCACACTTCACATGCTTCATGCTGAATAGAAATACCTGTTTATGTCAAATAACAGATGACCACACATGAAAATACAAACATTGAGATATACAAGCATAACTGTGGATAGTTTCATTCTTTCTTGAAAAACAAGGCCACATTTACAATTTCCTTGATTTACAATGATTTAGCACAGACTTCAGACAATCTGAGATCACCTGTAGTGTACCCGGATTGATACAGATATACTGTATACATGAAGTATAGGGTTTTTTGGGGGTACATTTTGTCCTTGTGGTAGGAAGAATCGTCAAATATTCCTATTTCCCTAACAATTAACATGTACAATGTGAGATGCTGAAAATGAGCATCTGTTGGGTATGTTTATATGGTGATGCATTTATACACAGATTACCTAGATCTGCCCAGAGGCCAATATTCAGCCCATAGTCTGCAGCAATATACAAAACTTATTCCCATAGTGGAATTCATGATTTCCCTTTCTTATAAATATTGTGGTAAAGAAGATAACCTATCATGTCAACATGGTTAATGTTAGGTACTAAATCTCTTCACTGTGGTATTGTGTTCAGAACATGTGGTATTTTATCATCACAAGTACACAGTGTTTCTTTGTTATATTTGTAATGCAGTAGCATAAGTATGTCATTGATCATTTTCAGATTTTTGCAGTCTTGACAGATTGGTTCAAATGTGTGTGTTTTTATTACAGAACATCTAAGGAGGTCTGTCTTGTGAATGGATGCATCCTGAAAAACACTGCTATGTGATGAACAAATACGAAATATTGGGGGTTGTAGGTGAAGGTGAGTTATCTGTTTCTATGGTTACCATTGATTACGAAAAAATTCAAATTTCGTGATTTGAATGTGATCGAAACAGTCCAATTTTGTTCTAGTTATAGAATATTTTACTCTATCCTTTGATCCTGATATATGGGACAGTGGTGTAATGATCAAGACTTAAATACGGAAGTCAGTGAAAGAAGATATATAAACTGTGGTACTGAACTATGTTTTTCACTTCAGAATGACATTAGAAAATATTCCTTTTCTTGTATACTTTCAGGTGCCTACGGTGTGGTCTTGAAATGCCGACATAAGGTGTGTATATTTTGTCTGTTTTGTCTCTCTTCCTTCCTTGGTCCTCATTCCTGACACCCTCTGTCCCCATTGCTCTGACTATTTCTGTTTGCCATTACTCCTACTCTGTTTCCAACCCTCACTGGTCTCCATTACTGATACCCTCCATGGACCCAATTTTCAGATACTTCCTGTTTGCCATTGCACCANTGATACCCTCCACTTCCAGGCACCTTCTGTTGGTCCCATTCCTGCCAATCTCACTGGTCCCCATTCCTGATACCCTTCCTTTTTACCCATTCCTGACACCCTCAGTGGTCCCCATTCCTGACACCCTTCCTGGTCCCCATTCCTTGACACCCTCACTGGTCCCCATTCCTGACACCCTCACTGGTCCCCATTCCTGACACCCTTCCTGGTCCCCATTCCTGACACCCTCCTGGTCCCCATTCCTGACACCCTTCCTGGTCCCCATTCCTGACACCCTTCCTGGTCCCCATTCCTGACACCCTCACTGGTCCCCCATTCTTGACACCCTCACTGGTCCCCATTCCTGACACCCTTCCTGGTCCCCATTCCTGACACCCTTCCTGGTCCCCTCCTTGACAGATATTCTTCTTGATGGTTGGAAATAATAGGAGATGGGAGATATAGGACAGATATATCTCATATGTGTCTTGCTAAGGCTGCAAATAAGATGGCCAAAAGGAGGCAGAGAATTGATCTTTTTCTTGTGATTACCACACCACTTTTCCTATATAGTATTAGATCATACTTCCACACCATGCAGCCAAGCACTGATTGTGATAATGTTGAGATATACACCTTAACTCATTCAGTTTCTCTCCATGTCAAACAGTAGCATGTTGGTATGACGTCATTGACAGTGTGGGGGGAGTTTGTTCCACCTCTAGTTAGTGTAGAAATCAATCTCCAATCTAGAGGCAATTAATCTGTTGGGAGGGCATCACCTAATGGCCTGTGTTGGTGCCCCATTGTTGTGGAAACATCAGTAGATTCTGCAGCCTGCGTATACTTGAGCTGCTCAATAATGCAGCAAATAAATACATAGTGCAGAGGTGCAAGTCAGGGTGTAGCTGACGTAAGGCTGGCTTCACGGCTTCCTTTGTGTAATCCAAGGGATTAAAAACTGTCAGAAAATGACGATCGGAGGATCAACATTGACCTGCATTATTAAACACGGGAAAGGTTGAGATGTGGTGCAGATAGCATGTAAAATATTTTGTTAGAGTTGTTGATTCATATCTGTCAAGAATGTTAGTTACCCTGGAGTTTTCTTCACTGTTCACAGCTGTGGCATTGCTGGGCGGGTTATTGTTTGGTTGTTTCTGTATGAGAAAGTTTGGAGAGTTCATGGAGTCATAATGGGTCTGTGGGAGTAATACTGTTGGTAATATATTGTTGAGGCATAGTAACCTTTAAAAATATGTACCTTGGTATTATGAGATGTGACGGTCTAGACTTACTGGTAAGTTGGATGGGATTACATCAACCACTGCCTATTTATGTATTAATAAGTGTAAGGTGTGTCAAGAAGTTATCAAGAAATATACTTCCAATATTTGGACATGAAAATATCTTGATGATATTGGTCTATAGCTGGAAATCATGTTGGTTTAGTTGTACTTAAGTACTGGATCATTTCAATTTAGTTGTATTTAGGCTGGATCATGTCAGTTTAGTCGTATTTAGGTACTGGATTATGTCGGTTTAGTCCTACTTAAGTACTGGATCATGTCAGTTTAGTCGTATTTAGGTACTGGATTATGTCGGTTTAGTCCTACTTAAGTACTGGATCATGTCAGTTTAGTCGTATTTAGGTACAGGATTATGTTGGTTTAGTCCTACTTAAGTACTGGATCATGTCAGTTTAGTACATATTTAGGTACAGGATTATGTCGGTTTAGTCCTACTTAAGTACTGGATCATGTCAGTTTAAACGTATTTAGGTACAGGATTATGTCGGTTTAGTCCTACTTAAGTACTGGATCATGTCAGTTTAGTTGTATTTAGGTACTGGATCATGTCAGTTTAGTTGTATTTAGGTACTGGATCATGTCAGTTTAGTCATATTTAGGTACTGGATCATGTCGGTTTAGTCGTATTTAGGTACTGGATCATGTCAGTTTAGTCATATTTAGGTACTGGATCATGTCAGTTTATTCGTATTTAGGTACTGGATCATGTCAGTTTATTCGTATTTAGGTACTGGATCATGTTGGTTTAGTCGTATTTAGGTACTGGATCATGTTGGTTTAGTCTGACTTAAGTACTGGATCATGTCAGTTTATTCGTATTTAGGTACTGGATCAGTTTAGTCATGCTTATTAGACCAAAACTGAGCAATAAGCCCCATTGTCAGCCATTTGTAAGTGTCTTATTAGTTTCATGTATTGAGTTACTTTAAAATGTGATATGTTACAATTATCCTCTGAACAGGAAGCATGTCTACCTAGTATTACCTTGTGTATTCAGCATGTTCAATGAGAGTTGGGGTAATTGCGCTAGTAATGATGTAACCTAATGCTGATAGTCAACTAGTTAGGTTTATGTATGTCCCGAAGTCATCATTTCTAAACATCTGTGTCTAGGCCAGTATGAAACCCAATCACCATGTTCTTGGATGATATTCAATTAAAATGAGAATGTGATGGTCATGATGGCCTCTGAGTTAGGACATAAGAGAACTATTAGCTGTATCCTTGGTAATATGCCTGTATCATCAGTCATGATTTTATCACGATTGTTTCAATAACTCAAATTTGAATTTAAATGTATTGGATAACAATTTCAGTGACAAGCTTTAAGAAATTAAGCAAAACACAATCCTTGTTCTGTTGTATTTGAATTAAGCTGACAGTAATACAAGGTATCTATAACCTGCTGTGCCCCTCTTGAACATGTTGAAGACAATCTGCAGTAATACAAGGTATCTATAACCTGCAGTGCCCCTCTTGAACATGTTGAAGACAATCTGCATCAAGTCGAGTGGTATATGGGATTGAGTGTAAACACTACATACCAGCATGCCTAGGCACCTGGACATTGCATATGTTATGGATCTGCTTGACGTTACGAGGATCGCTCTTTGTCTAAGTGCCTAACTATGTAAGGCAGTGGAGTGTTCTCTTCAAAAGCATCAATGTTGTACCTGCCTGGCTTGTGTCGTAGACGTAGCAACAGTCACAACACCATCTTGTCATGCATGATGTTGCTGTCTTGAGATGTATTTATTTGAAAATATTTATGCGGGTGGTTATTTGCTTTTCTTAAGAATGGTGTCAGCTGGAAAATATGCTTAATGTAGCTGTGAAAAAACCTTTGAGAGGCATTGCACATCAATTAGACATGGTACACGGTGTGTTGGTGCATTTGAACCAACATACCAAAAACAGACTAAAACAATCAAAGTATATCTTTGAGATAAGTATATCCCACTTTGACATGAGTATATCCCTCTCTGACATGACTGTATCCTATTCTGACATGAATATATCCCACTCTGACATGAATATATCACTCTCTGACATGAATATATCCCACTCTGGCATGAGTATATCCCACTTTAACATGAATACATCTAGGGCTGGGACGATTCACCGATGCACCGATACATCGCGATACATTAAAGTTTGATACAGCTATCGTATCGTCAACTGGTGTATAGATACAAAACGATACACAACTTTTTTTAAAAATGGTATTATCTTAAGCTTTATCAAGTTCATATTTAGAAAAATACGCAAGTATGATAGAGTTACTTGTTTGTTTATTACAATATGAAATGAATCATTTTAAATCTTAATACTCTGTCATTCCTTTTACCTGTGTCGCGGGTAAAATATCGCAATATGTATCGTATCGTGACATAGTGTATCGTCCCAGCCCTAAATTAATCCCACTCTAATGCAAGTCTCTGACACAACAATATCCCTCTCTGACATAAATATATCCCACTCTAATGCAAGTCTCTGACACAACAATATCCCTCTCTGACATGAATATATCCCATGTTGACATGAATATATCCATACTCTATATCCTCTGACAATATCTCTCTGACACAATATATATCCCTCTCTGACATGAATATATCCCTCTCTGACATGAATATATCCCTCTCTGACATGAATATATATCCCTCTCTGACATGAATATATCCCCCTGTCACTTGAGTATATCCCTCTCTGACATGAATATATCCCATGTTGACATGAATATATCCCTCTCTGACATGAATATATCCCTCTCTGACATGAATATATCCCTCTCTGACATGAATATATATCCCTCTCTGACATGAATATATCCCTCTCTGACATGAATATATCCCTCTCTGACATGAATATATATCCCTCTCTGACATGAATATATCCCCCTGTCACTTGAGTATATCCCTCTCTGACATAAATATATCCCATGTTGACATGAATATATCCCGCTCTGACATGAATATATATCCCTCTCTGACATGAATATATCCCATGTTGGCATGAATATATCCCGCTGTGACTTGAGTATATCCCTCTCTGACATAAATATATCCCATGTTGACATAAATATATCCCACTCTGACATGAGTATATCCCTCTCTGACATACATATATCCCATGTTGACATATATATATCCCACTCTGACATGAGTATATCCCTCTCTGACATACATATATCCCATGTTGACATATATATATACCACTCTGACATGAGTATGTCACATTCTTTCATAAGAATATCAAAACATAGCATGAGTATATCCCATGCTGACATGGATATATTCTCACTCTGACATTAGAATATCCAAGTTATGCCTGAGCATACCCAATCTTGAGATTTTCCAGGCTCACACAGTCTTTGTTAGGCCACAACCCACGTACGTTCAAATGTTTACTGTTATCACAAATCACTCATATCCACATAAACATGTAACACAGACCCGTATAAAATGACAATGGGTGTGTGTTAGGGAAGCAGTATTGAATTAAAGGGGATTGTTTGCCATGTTGATTAGCGTCACATTCTTCTTGTCATATTTATCCCCTTTGCTGCATAAATGTCACGCCTACTGCACGCCTACTGATATTGTACTGCCTACCCACTGAACCCTATCTCATGGTTCTCTTACTTCAACACAGATATCAATATTTGATGGTTAACCATCTTCCATCTGTACAGATTGTTGTCATCACAATAGGCCCTTCTGTTCAGCCTCGCTGCTGTTGTTTCCCAACAGTAATCAGAGCAGCAACACAAACACTGGATGCTATTATCCTACCGACACACCTCAATCGGTTATATTCTTTGTTCTTTTTTTAAAGAGTGTTTCCTTTATATTTATACATATTTTAAGAGTAGGTTCTCAAGCATATTGGGCAGGAATATACACTCTATTTACACCATGTGGCTTAATATGATGTGTATCACGAATATTGGGTAACGAATGCGAATAATTATTCACGAATACAATATTGTAGTTAAGTGATTGATGCATGTTGACAGCAATAACCAGTGGCAATGATCCCATGACACTCAAATTTGGAATGTAATAGTTATAGTCAACAATACCATGTGTGGCCTTGGCAAACTAACATGACTTGTGCTACTGCAAGGCTAGTACATATTCCATAACTCATTATCTCTCTTTGAAAAAGGACATAAGGGTTCAACTAAAACATTCTCCCTTAAAAATTATAAATATTCGTTAATATTTGGTTCTGGTGACCTCGAATAACGAATTGAATTCATGAAGAGCTACATAGAATCTCACCCAAGTGTCTACTGATATCAATTATATCAACACGAGTTGATAAAGTTACAAATATCCGAGGCTTGCCGAGGATATTTTTACCTTTATCAACGAGTGTTGATATAATTGATATCAGTAGACACGAGGGTGAGATTCTATTTTTCCTTATCCTGACTCATGCTCTTTTTGCTTGTCTTCTTCTTCTTGCGAACATAGTGGAACACTTGTATCTCCCTAATTGAAGCTCCCTTCAATTTAAAATCACTAATTAGTATTCACCACGAGTTACCTCCTTTCCACAAGCGCGGGAACGAGGGCGCCACCTCTACCCATGTGCCTCACTCTCTCCTTCTTCGCCCAGTGAGCTGGACGTGAGAGCGCCTGTGTCTCCCGACACACTATATCCTTTGAATTATATTTAGTTAGTTACCTCGTGATAGACATCTATAGAGGTTTAGCTAGTATCCTTCAACGATTATATATTGATATTTAGTCGTTTTTTACAGTTTATTCACGGACGCCGTGGTTTGTTTCAGTTGATTACGCTGATGAAAATTCTGTACTATTGCAGATTACGTTTTTATGCTGCTGCTGATCCGCCTTTAATATGATGTACGCCATGTTTATTATATTCACATTGCAGTTGCGGTACTAATTTATCCAATTCTACCTTTTGATTAATATTTACTTTGCGTTTGGCACGCACAGCAGATAGGTCGCGTATGCAGAGTCTAGTATGACTGATACACCGGAACCCCTCGCCAGTCTACTGCTGTTGGCCGACTCCCCTCCCGTGTGGTGTTCCGCTAGAGTGGTGGAGAGGTGTGGGACGTAGTCCGCCATCTCCAAGAAGCATCCTGCTTCCCCAGACATCCCATCGTCGCAGCAGAAGACTAGAGGGTTTTTCTACTACATCTCAACAGCCGAGATCGTTCCCATCGCAGTTTTGGGCCTGTATGATGATCAGCCGGTCATCATACCGGATGTACATCAAAGATTGACCGATGTCGGCACAGATCAGCATGCAGCCTGATGTACCAACGCAGATATGCGATGATCGTCCTGAGGGTCCCATCATTACCAACATTCAACGCAGACGTCGCACACCTAGGGCAGCGTCGACCTCTGAGGGAAAATCAACGAAGTCTACTAGGACTTTCTCAACCGAGATTGTTCCAGCCGATGACCTGGACCTCTACGATGATCAGCTGATCATCATCCCCGACGACGCCCACAAGAAACGACCGGTGACAGCTACAACGACATCAGCAGAGATCACCATGCAGCCTGATGCCTCTACACTGATGTCGGACGATTTTCCGGTGGACCCTCCATTAACACCGCAGATAAAGCACCGGCGACCTCGCGCGCAGACCATCCCAGAAGACATGATGCGACAAATTATGAACATCATGGAGGACCACTATAATCGCGGTAGCAGGGTCCGAAGGCTCCAGCGTCCAACGACAGCACCCCAGAGGCACCCCCGCCAACGTAGCAGCCAGGACGATGTCACCTTCGCAGCGAAGTCACGAAGTCACGGACCACCTTGACGAAGGACCTAGATGTACAGCCTTCGGCGGCGAAAAGAGCCTAGATGTACAGCCTTCGAAGGACTTTCGCGAAGGCAGGATAGATCATCACCTTATGCGGTTTCATCCCTAGATGTGGACTCGGACCATCAGACATCACGGAAGCCTTCGCCGAAGGTCATATATCGTTCCCCCGACCGGACGCAGAGGAAGCTTAGCGAAGGCATGCGCTGGCGACACCTGAATCCAGATCATCATCATCTAGAAGGACATCGAGGGACTATACAAGAGCTTCGCGAAACTATCAACGTCCCCTCACAAGTTCCCGAGAAGATCAACCCATAGACAAGTTGATCATCGATATCAAGTATAAGAACTACAATCGTATATTGGTTCTGTTGAATCCATGACGAGACGTATGTTCGCTGGCCTAAATAGATCTAGAACGATCAATTAGACACTTATCACCAGACTGTGAACCACCACTTCTGAAAATGATAAGATGATCCATGCGGCCCTACTTTAGGCAAGCCGCCCGATCCCACATCCTGTTAAACACAGAGGCTGTTCACGAAGCAAGCTCATATATATATTTATATATATATATATATATACTAATCGGGCTTTTGACTCGACACCTTCGCGATGGTCGCGAAGGCTAAGTGGCTCCAAGTCTACTTCACCCAGAAGATCTAGAAGGGATACCGAGAACTTCGCGAAGTCTCCGGCTTTCACCGAGGAAGTCTCCTCCAAGGTTTCCATATACCAGCCACTCGTCATATATAGCTACCGTCAGTCCGTTCAAGACGTCGCATAAGTTGATTATCAACTGTATGCCAGATGCCGCCTATAAGCCTCACGCGAAGATAATTGCTCAGGCTATTTACAACACAGAACGCCGCTGTATTATTTAGTCAATGACATTTCATAGATCTTCACAGAAATCAACTATTCCGTATAAATTGCTAATATGCAATCCCGGACGACGATACGATTATCTACATGCGTGACCATTACGCATATCTGCAGACAATTCAATATCGAAATTGAACAGCAGCCTTGTTACAGCGTTAACTCTTAATCGCCAAGTTTCTGAGAAGAAATATGTACAACAAGTTCAACGTTAATTCTACAATTATGACGATACATTCATGTATACAGTCTACAAGCTCACAACTTGCAAGTTGTTTATACCCTTATATATAAGGAAGTCGGAATTATATTCAAAACTGAAATTACTTTCGACAACCAGGAAAATAACCTACCCAGCATAAAATTACAGAGCGAGATATTTCTCATACGGAGGTTTCAGCGGCGATACCATTAACCCCTCAAACACGTGGTCACTCGGTTAACCGGGAAGCTACGGTGAAGACCGACGTTTATGCTAATATCAACGGCGACAAGAATTTATTCAAGGTGGGTTTTTTTTCCGCTACACCGGTGACATCACAGCGGGTATTATACAGAATCAAAATGCCTTGTTCTGATTGGACCGCTGAGGGACAACGACCTACGCAGAGGTCGATCTCATTCACAGTTCAAGACTTTCGCCACAAGTGACAACTATATATCAGTGAACGAGCAAGCCTCATTACAGTCCAGTTAACCTGAACATTCATGATTAGACTGCCTTCTTCAGTTAGAGACCTCCCCTGTCAAGTTAAGACGAGGGATCGGCAGTCAGGCGATTTTACATAAAGTTCAACGAGGACAGACACACCTGGTTGTGCACCTACATCGTCAAGGACTTAGAGCGAATTACCTAGACGAAAGATACAAGTGGATCTAAATCCACAGCGTTTTCAGACTACAGCTGAATTTCATCAAGCGACTAACACAACTAGATGGTTAGTAAACCTATTAAACTTCTGTTTGGAGAATAAACGGAAATTTCACGCCTCAAACCTGGGGATATGAATATAGTGCTCCAACACCTCACAAGTGAGGTTTATGAACACGCCTGGATGACATACTTGGACCCCATGATACGATGATTCTATCAAGATGGCCAGCAAGGGCACTGTAAATTTATCTCCACCGAACCAATCAGGAGGAAAAATGCAACAGATTATTTCCTCTATCATCAACTTACGCCAGAGTGAAGTCTCATGTACTATATCTCCGTTTGGATCAGAACTGTCATACTCACGTGCATATCGCGGATGGACCTATTCGACCCTCCATGAGCTTAATACTCATGATATTAGAGCTTAACTTCTACAATTGTTCTACACAAATGTGATTGAAATAATGGAGGGTTTATTTCTGGGAATCCGATATGGTGGTTGCAAACCATTATCTGAGAGATATCACCACCGAGGGCGTCTCAGGTATACACCAATTCATCCCATGGTCCGCCTACAACAGCTGACAGTTCTCGGAGAAGATAAGTCAATCTAACAGATTTTACTTATCTTATAACAATAAGAAATAGCTTCATGCTATATATAATTTACTTAAGTTCCTTTTATCATCACAGTACTATGATTATTACATCATACAATATATAAGTTAACAACTCTACAGAGTTTGTTATTATATATATTTACCTTAAGTTATTCATATCTTAAGAGTAATACTATGGTTACATGATAAATGCATTAGCTAACAAACTCTACAGAGTTTTTGGCTATTTTATACGTAGCTTAAGTTAATTAAGCTAACAAACTCTACGGAGTTTTTTACTATTATATAGGTAACTTAAGCTAATTATACCTTAAGCATAGTACTATACTCATATTATTAAAATATATTAGCTAACAAACTCTAAGGAGCTTTGCTATTATATAGGTAGCTTAAGCTTACTCATATCTTAAGCTTAGTACTATGTTTATATCATATAAGTAGATTAGCTAACAAACTCTAAAGAGTTTTTTGCTATTTGGCTTAAGTGTCATCATATTTCTAAGCAATATGGTTATATTATAACATGTATTAGCTAACAAACTCTACAGAGTTTTAGCTATTATATGTAACTTAAGCTTATTCATATCTTAAGCTATAGTATATGTTTATATCATATAGGTATATTAGCTATCAAAACTCTAAAAGAGGGTTTTGCTATTATATATTTAAACTTAAGTTTCATCATATTTTAAGCTTTATGGTTACATTATAACATGTATTAGCTAACAAACTCTACGGAGTTCTTGCTATTATATATGTAGCTTAAGTTTTCCTTCATAAGCTCAATACTAGGTTTATATCATAGCTAACAAACTCTAAAGGGGTTGTTTTCGCTATTATACAATTAGCTTAAGTTTCATCATATCTTAAGCAGTATGTTTACATTATAAAGGTATTAGCTAACAAAACTCTACGGAGTTTTGTTATTATATATATATAGCTTAAGTTTCATCATAACTTAAGCTCAGTACCTCGTTTTTAACATAAAAGTATATTAGTTAATAAACTCTAAGGAGTTTATTTTGCTATATACATTTAGCTTAAGTCTAATCTTATCTTAAGCTTAGTACTATGGTTACACTATAAACATATTAGCTAATAAACTCTACAGAGTTTTTGGCTATTATATATGTAGCTTAAGTTAATAATATCTTAAGCACAATACTATACTCATATTGTAAAATATATTAGCTAACAAACTCTCATGGAGTTTTGCTATTATATATGTAGCTTAAGTTCATTATATCTTAAGCACACTACTATACTCATATTGTAAAATATATTAGCTAACAAACTCTACGGAGTTTTGCTATTATATATGTAGCTTAAGTTAATTATATCTTAAGCACACTACTATACTCATATTGTAAAAATATATTAGCTAACAAAACCCTACAGAGTTTTGTTATATATATGTAGCTTAAGTTAATTATATCTTAAGCTCAGTACTATACTCATATTATAAATATATATTAGCTAACAAACTCTACAGAGTTTGGCTATTATATATGTAGCTTAAGTTAATTATAGCTTAAGCACAGTACTATACTCATATTATAAAAATATATTAGCTAACAAACTCTACAGAGTTTGGCTATTATATATGTAGCTTAAGTTAATTATAGCTTAAGCACAGTACTATACTCATATTATAAAAAATATATTAGCTAACAAACTCTACAGAGTTTTTGCTATATATATGTAGCTAAAGCTTATTCATATCTTAAGCTCAGCATTATATCTATATCATATAAGTATATTAACTAACAAACTCTAAAGAGTTTGCTATTATATAATTAGCTTAAGTTTAATCATATCTTTAAGCTTAGTACTATGTTATATCTTAAAGTATTTTAGCTAACAAACGCTTAAGGAGTTTATACTAGCATATTAACAAGCTTAAGTCTATTAGTCTTAAGCATTGTATTAATGTTATATATACTTTATCATAATAAGTACATGGTAATAACCTTTTATATGGCAGCTGATAAGTTAGCAGCAGGAATTCATCAGTTCAGTGCCTTTATGAAGTTCCATAGGGTTATTACAATCATCACAGTTCAAATCACTAATTATATAAAAATCCAAAGTATTAGATATTCCCACCTCCGTTCATTAGGATGCTACAAGCAAAAGAGCATGAGTCAGGATAAGGAAAAAATATGTAATTTTGGAGTAAAATTGATATTTTATACTTATCCTGACTCATGAGGTCAGCCTCCCATCCTCCCAAATAACACTTTGGATTTCCCTGTAAATTCAAATGTTGGGCTCAGTATATGAGGAGAGAGTGAGGCACATGGGTAGAGGTGGCGCCCTCGTTCCCGAGCTTGTGGAAAGGAGGTAACTCGTGGTGAATACTAATTAGTGATTTTAAATTGAAGGGAGCTTCAATTAGGGAGATACAAGTGTTCCACTATGTTCGCAAGAAGAAGAAGACAAGCAAAAAGAGCATGAGTCAGGATAAGTATAAAATATCAATTTTACTCCAAAAATTACATATTTATCATCAAAAATCATTCTTCATTAGTTTTCAATGAAAAATGTACATATCTCAACACTGTACTACCATTAAATATGCAGCGATGTCATAGCAGTGAATCGTCAAGCAGCCATTGTACAAAATACACTCTCCATAAATAGTATTTGTAATCCTGTACAATGCATAAATAGTAAATCCATACAATGCATGAAACATAAATATAATATATCTTCTTCTTCTTCAATCTGTTATTGTTAACCACCATGATCATGCTTATTTTTTTGTTTACAGGAAAATGGGGAAATGGTTGCCATTAAGAAATTCAAAGACAGTGAAGGTATGTGTGGCAAGAGTTCACTGCATTTAGAGGTGTGATTGTTTGTGAAGCAAATTGACTGTGGCAATGGTAAATTCAAAACCAATATATTCTAGTTGTAATACCAAGACCCTAACCTCTCCCAATGCTAAACACCCCTACCCGAATCCTGGAAGACAAAATCTATGTATGTGAATAATATAATTGCACATCCAAGAAATGGACACTTATCCATATTGAGCATGTTTGGATCATATTACAAGTACAGTTCATAAATCTGTGAACCAAGAAAATAGGAGTGAATGAGTGAGCTTAGTTTTAAGCCACATTCAGGAATATTCCAGCTATATGGTGTGGTCTGTAAATAATTGAGTCTGGACCAGACAATCCACTGATCAACAGCATGAGCATCAATCTACGCAGTTGGGATACAATGACATGTGTCGACCAAGTAAGCGAGCCTGACCACCCGATACCATTAGTCACCTTTTACGACAAGCATGGGTTACTGAAGATCAGTTCTAACCCGGATCTTCATGGGTCGTAAATAAGAAAAGTTGACAGTAGCATGGTATAGTAAAGTGAAGAGAACCCTTTCAACTTCAACATGTAGAGATATATGAATTAGAAAAGCAAGAACTCAATAAGAAGTTGCCAAACATGTCAAATGTTTGTTGAGCTTGAAAGGTGTTCACTCTGATATATATAACACCTGTGATTGACAGGTGATCTGTAACAGCACTGTAACACATTCCATGTGACAATGAAACTCTGCAACATTCCTTCTCACTCTCAGTCCAATCCTTACCACACATTACTAAAGGCGGCAGATTTGGCAGCAGCACTTGATGGATTACTTAGTGAGTAGCATGCCTTCTGTTATTGCAACAAGCTGCAGTCAATGAATTATGTATTATGTCATACAGCTGCCAGTTACCAGGAACATGTTTGGGCAATATGAATGATAGTCCAACAAGGCCGATGGCTCAAGGCGAGATTTTAAAAATTCTACAGAAGTATTCTCATGATTTCAGTTGAAGTAAGACTGATTGGCCTAATTTTGTCTTATAATATGGTGTAATTAGGACAAAAGAAAAAGGACAACAGTCTATGGTGATCAAACATATTTGTCATGTTTGGCATTTTGAAGATTGACATTTTCCAAATAAAGCATAACAGTCAAAGGGGCCTGGTCTCTGCCCTTGTGTGAAACAGTTAGGGGACCAAGGTTCAGATTCCCCATAGTTTTGAACACTTATAATCTAAAACAATGGTTTTCATCAGGGTATTTATAGAAATATTTGAAAGTGTCCCTTTTTCAAATGTGAAGGAATTAGAATTTACAAAATTATTTAGCTATTTCTGATTTGTATTAGTTTCAGGTGAAGATTCAGGTTAGAATTAATCTTCAGCAGCGTTTGTACAATATCTTGAGAGGCTCACTGACTGGACTGAAGTATATCATTGTATCCTAATTGCATAGATCAATGTTCATCATATCAATTTGTGGATTATTTGATTTTCATGGACTGCTGGCATATAGCTGGAATATTGCTGAGTGCAGACAACAGACAAGCATGCAACTCTGCCATCAACACTATGTCATGATATCATGGCTGCCTGTAATTATCATTAAACATTATTGTTATCTAGATAAATTCGTATTCAAAGCTTCAGATTAATAGAGCCTTGTCCTACAAAATGGATCTTTGCCGTCTTAAGTCTATGATAAGTCAGACACTTGTCTGAAGAATTGTAAACTTTCTGTCCATGAAGCTAAGCTCCAAATCACCTATATGTTTAAGGTGTTAAATCTGTTTTAAACAGGTAAACAGATGAGCTTGGGCCAATCGACAATTTGTCAACATGGACCTCCTGGTATGGGAGTTAGTCCAAGTCACAACAGTCACATACCATGTGTAACATGGCTCTAGTGATGCAATGTTTAAATCTAGTCATGCTCTGCCTCCAACAGCAGCCCCCAAACTCACTTTACGGACCTAGTATGATTGGTATATAAACATACATAAACCCACATTGACATTTCCCTGATCTTTATCCCCTATACAAGTAAATAGACACACTTTGCAAATGTAAATGTTGAATTCAACTGCAGGTTAGTGAGAGTTTTGATTGACGTATTTGTGAAAGAGATTGTGAAAGTCATGCAGGTGTATTTACACAGGCGTGACACAAACCACAAACAAAGTATGCGATTGTCATAATCCGTCTTTATAGAGGTGGATAAGAAAAATAGAACCAGAAAGTGACGTTGACCCTTTCTTCCTACTTGTAGCAGCAATGGGCAATGTAATGTTGAGTTTTTGCTCTCCCTTTTGAATATCTTGTTAAGTGTGCAGGTGAGCCCAATAATGTAAGCCGAGTTGACAGCGATTAGAGGATTCTCATATCTGTGTTGCTTATGAGCGGAGACAAAATTGTTCTACTTGATAGGTTGGTGGTTGAGTAGTGAACAAACAGATCCTCTACTGAGAGTGTCTGTGGATGAAATCAGATGGCTTTGTGTGCTTGTGACTGACAGCTGTCCTGACGTATTATGTCGCGGTGACAGATATCGACATACATGTATGGATTTTTGGTCGTGTTGGATATAAATAAAAGAGTGCTTTTGATATGTTATTGATAGGAGTAGAATAGGATATGATGAAGTGCTCAGTTGTATGAATTAACAGTTGGAGTTCATTATACTGCCATGATTGTGATCAATATTTTATGATTTGTGTACAATATACTGAACCTTTTTTTAGGTATCTCAAAAAGAAAACAAACCATGGATATTCCCATTTTCTTTTACTGTTTAATTTACAGTTTAATACATAGGATATGTAAAGAGATATTTTGACTAAATGTTAACATGTTCACATGTATTGGTATCAGCTATATATGAAATTACATACTCTGAATTTTTAGCATTTTGGGGGTATTGTTTCGACTTGACCATATTAAATGTAGTGCCTTGATTAATGGCACATCAGCTAGTCTCCATGGCATAATGCCAGGCATTGGATTGTCTGGTCCAGATTTGATTATTAATGGGAAATACTTATCTAGCTGGAATATTGCAGAGTGTAGCATTTAATAACAAGCAAGCAAGTAAACAAACAATAATGGTGAACAGGATTTGACTGAATACTCAACCTTGTCTTAAACCACCCCTTTGTTTTGTTTTTGTTTGTGTGTTGCTTAATGCCACAATCAGTAATAATTGAGTTATATGACAGTGGATTGTAAAATAATCAAATCTGGGCCAGACAATCTGGGGATTAACATGCATCACCCTGTCATATTTCATACAGAGATGATGTGATATATAACTGAAACATTGTTTAAAATGGCATCAGTCCGAGTTCGTATTGCAGGACATTGACTGGAAGACCTTGTTCACTTACCTAAAATAGACAGTTACGTTAATAAATTGCTGTGACAACAGGTATAAGAATCCCCATTGAACCAGCAAAACATAAAACAGACAAGACTAAAATATTCGATCATATATTGAGCAAACAATGAGCAAGATACAATGAATCACAATACAGATTTCTAGTACAATGCAATTGAGTCACAAATCTAAAGTTTTGAGTCACAAATATAAAATATCAACTCACCACGAGCCTTGGTAATTACAGTGAGATCAGATATTCTAAATGCTTGTTTACAAATGAGAGCAGTCAGGGTCAGACTATGTTGACGAAGGCAAACAACGATGGTAGGCAACTCCAGTGACATGAAAAGTCCTGTGTCAGTCCGTGTGTCAGTCCGTGTGTCAGTCCGTGTGTGATTCCGTGAGGCACAACACAACAACCAGCCTTTATATATACTGACACAGAGTCTTGAACATTCTTTATCCACTGAGAACTTTCCCCAAATCTGTGGAAAACTCCACGACATGACGAAGTCAACACATAAACAACCGGTCAAGGGAGGTAACTCTGGAGCGCTATCCCAAATGGCGTGCCGCTAAAATACTATTGCCATTGAACATATATGACGCTAAATGAGACGAACAACCCACACTCAAAACTTCAAACACTGTGACTCACAACAACTATCACCCAACCAATGTTATCACAAATTACAAAAATCACACTCGTAACACAGTACCAAAGAATACTTCGATTAACTATGTCAAGGGCTATACGGTAAGTGAATCTACTTTGTTCAAGACAGGAAGATCATTTTATTTGTTCACGGATACAATTACCTGTCACCTGACAATTTTGACCATCTATCTGAATATACTAAAACTTATAGAAACTCAAGAAATAGTCCCCTATTCAGGGTTCGAAACTAAGGCACGTCCAAACGACATTGTCTAGTAAATAGCTGGTCCGGTCTAGTTAATATCGTGTCTGGCTCGCCCGACTGGTCGTGTAGATAGTTAATAAACGCTGTTTTAAATCACTGTATTTGTTTGTTTTGTTCTTAAACATCTTGCTATCTATCAGTATCAGCGTCATCTGTTATAATGAGTGCAATAGAGACTGTTGTTAAGCTTATTTAAGTGTAAAAGACTATAAAAGCTAGTCTTTAATTATAAACGTTCCTCAGAAAAATCAAAAGTTAATGTATACAGTTTTCATAATGGACAAAAGAAAACAACAATTATGACATAGTTTTGTGTTTAATATAGTTTGTTCTTCTAGTATGCACTATAAACCTGCTGATAACAAAAATAACCTTGTTTTGTCTTCCAGCAGTATGGTCTAGTTGATATTAAGTCAGGTCTGGTACATGTTAAGAGCCACTAGTCCACTGGTCTAGTAGTAAAAATGTTAAGTCGAACCCCGCCACTGAAAGTCTCTGTAAGTATGGTATGGTAAGTGTCAATATTCTGGCCAACGATTGCGTGGCAATATTCATAGAAACTTAGAAAGTTCAACCTCAGTGTACTGATATTCACAGTGGTATTGCCCTAGCGTGTGCGTCTTCACACATTTGAACGTGATACAAAGTGTGTTCTGTGTTCCATATATAACTTTAGGATTGCGTGTTCTACAACAACTAGACACCCGAAACCTACTACCCTGTTTGTCGTAATGGCTAATTATGCACGTTCAGAGTGTCAATAAACTGTTCAATTTTTCATGACTGATTTTTTTTTCGCATTGTTTTCATGATGGATATAAAAAGTATTGATTCATGTTTGAGTAGGGGCGTAATTGGTAATGATATGTTGCCAGGTAAATAAACACTGCATTGTACGGCGTGGTCTCAACTTGAAACTAATCTAAACAGCCACAGCCACTTCAGAAACAAAATGTTTGAAGTGGAATAATTGAGATAGATGGCCGGTCGACTCCTATAATGGTCTGTCCCCATTTGATATATGTTGTTGGGGATAATTGCAACCCCTTGTCACCCCGATTTGCCAGTCTAGGTCTGGTGTAAGTTATTTGGCCATCTAGCGATCAATAAAACATCTATCTGAATAGGGTGACAGACCATCGATTGGCGATAACACAGTCACAGGCAGTGACCATTGCAATCCAGTTGCCGAGTTCTGTTGCCAGTCAGATATGACTGTTTCCGATTGGCTTTTGTCAGATCAGAGTTTGGTGTTTGCTTGAGAAAGCTGAGTGAAAATCGATTACTTTGATACTGTTTGCCTGTCAGTTTGATGTTGGTATCAATAATTATTTATTATTGATATTTAAGGTTAGGTACAGTTAAGAGAGGTGATTCTGTTAGGTTGACTGGCGTTGTGGAGGGGATGCGTTAATCAATGCTGTCACTAGGTAGGAGGTCCTAATAAAGAAGTGGATTTTGAATTATTACCTAAATTGGGTGTTAGTAATTCATTATTTAATGTACAGGTACAATTGTTGATTCCTGAACATGTAATCAATCAGATTTATTGTCAGGATTCCATGCAAAGGATATGAAAAAGATTCATGTAAAAGTTTGTTTATTTTGTTAGTGCCGAAGAAAAATCTGTTTGGACATTTGCTGAGATGCAAGAAGGAAAATAATAAAAATGTAAAACTTTCCTGAGTTAGCTTTAGGGGTAATAATTAAACCATTTGTAAATTAGGACAGAATGGGCACCATGAATGGGGATCCCATGTTCAGAGAGCTTGTGTACACCATAACTTTAATATTAATGAACTTCATGAAACTTAGTATACATGATTTCTTAATCACTTCAATCTCTAAGGTCAAGGTCACTGATCGGGAAGAAGATACTGGAGAACAGACAGGATAGCTGTTATGTTACATGTTATAATTGTTTTGGGGGAAAATCAAATAACTAGTCAGTGGATATTCATTGTCACATCAAGTTTTGCCTGAGGCACTCTGAAAGGTTTGGTTTTTTTTATACGTCCAACCTTTAAGCTATACCAAAGGATAGCTTGCGATTAGGTGCCTGACTCTGAGGGTGTGCGTTCGAATCCCGGATGAGACTCAACCCAACGAAAGTACTCTAAGAATCTGTACTTTACAAAAAAATGTAATCCCAAATATAACATGTGTTACATTTGGCCACTTTCTAATTTATAGCATTGTGTATTCATATGCCAAAGACCGCCTCTGTGGTGTAGTGGCTAGAGCGTCCCCCGGAGAGCGGAAGGTTGTGGGTTCGATCCCCGACCGCGTCATACCAAAAGGCGTTAAAATATGGTACTTGTTGGTCCCTGCCTGGCGCTCGGCATTTATGGGTACAACAAGGACTGGTTGGCTCGGAGTCAGTTTAATGTGTCTGAGTGGGGTATTCATGCTTCACTGCGGCATGTATCTCAGTGGACTAGCACTATAAAACCAGCTTAAGTCTGGGCTAGTACAAGCAGCCGCACATAAACATACACACGCATGCACGTCGTCATATGAGTGAAATATTCTCAAGCATGACGTTAAACCCAATTTCACCTCACCCTCATATACCAAAGGATTCCAACCTACCACTCGAACACAGATATGTTCAACCAATAACCTGAAAATTATGGGTTGGATTTTTTTCAAATTTGGAGACCATCTTTGGAGAGGTGCAATGCAAATTTTGATGCATATTTGTCTTCTCACAAATTACAACCATTTAAGAATTTAAACTGAGGGGCCATTCATAATTTATGGCAGGGGAGTGGTGTGTGTGATGATTGATGATTATAAAGTGGGGGATTCGCCCAAGTTGTTCTGGGACTTAGGGGGGTCAATAATTTTGTACATAAAAATATTTAAAAATTATGGGAAGGGAGATAATTGATTTTGTACATAATATAGTGTATAGTGTGTTTCTGATTTTCTAATTTGTGAAAGAGAGGCATATTTTTAACTTAACAAAAGCGTTATTTTTGTTAATAAATAACTTGGAACTAAACACATTTTAATGTATTGTTTTCAAATTTAGGAATCACCCTCCATATCTAAAAGAGAAGTATAGTGCAAAGTTATATTTTGATATTTTCAATTTCTTGAACTCAGGGGAAAAATCCCACATCAAATCGGTTGAACCAATAAATTTAATGGATTGTTTTTAGGCTTGGGTAGTGGCTTCTTTGTTTATAAGAAAGGTGTAATGCAAAGTTTGATACAGATTTTGTATTTATGTAAAAAGTAATCATCATTAATTATTGTTCAGTTAAAGTTTGTAGTTGTGGGTATTAGTGAACTTTGCTCACGTTTTTTTTCAATAACTTTTATTAGTAATGGCATCTCTTGTATTTTTACTGACTAATTCCTTTGATGTCTCAAATCTTAAAACATGCAGAAGAGGCTAAAACTTTGGTGTTTCAGAAACATTATAATTGAGTAACTGTTAAATGAAGCTTGGGGCTACTTGTGACATCTGGCATTCTTCCTACACCTGATTGTCGTTTTTTCTCTTCTGTTCCAGAAAACGAGGATGTGAAACGTACAACTTTGCGTGAGCTGAAAATGCTCCGCACGCTAAAACAGGAGAATATTGTAGAGCTCAGGGAAGCATTCCGACGCAAGGGAAAGCTGTACTTAGTCTTGAATATGTGGAAAGGGTGAGTACCATGATCGTGTATTGACTAAACTACATGAAACAGAATAAATATACTATACTAGGCCTACTTGGTAGAACTACTTGATTTATACTGTGATCTTACCCAAACAACACATTAACATGTGGGGAAGTAGTAAATCTAATGAGATTTATTACCTGATTGCAGCAGTCTGACAGCAAGTTTTGAGTCACAGAATTACATATGTCATGGGTTATGTGGAAGTACATGTATAGCAGTTACCATGGTGTTGACGATCATAGTGCTGTGATCTCTCACTAAACTGATGCTAGAAACTACTATATTTAAGATGACCTTGGAACAAGGATGGTGGCCTAATGATCAGTTCTCTGTAGAGCTGCATCCAATTGGAATGATGTGTGAGTGTAGTGGTTTGTGGTCCTGTGTGGTCCTGTGCGGTCCTGTGCAGTCCTGTGCAGTGCTGTGCAGTGCTGTGTAATGAGTACAGAGTTACAAGTCACAAATCAGTTGAAGTTAAGTAATGCTGGTCGCAGAGAGTCCTTAGATGGATGACCACATTTGGCAGCTTGTCTCCTGAGAGTTTCTTGGACTTTAGTCCTGCCCCACAGCAAAACACATGTGCAGAGATGCCAACCCTCATGGCTTATGGCGTAATTATTACGATTTTGACCATTAAATTGCGCCATTACACTTAATGTACGAAAATTACGCTTTTCTACTCGTTTTGCGAAAATCAATAAAGTGGATAAAATTTCACAGGAATTTTTTTCATAATGCACTAGTGCAGGGCTTCAGAAATGGCCTTACACCGATAGGAATTGCTTACTCTTAGCATTGTGCTCATTCCAATTAACTTGTAAGGAATTAAAGTATTTTGTCTCACCTGACCAACAATTTTCGATGTATGGAACTTCATAATGATTGGTCACATGTATTTCTGTCTAGAATCTTTCCTATTCAGTGAATAAACCTTTTTAAAGTAATTTTTATAAAGTTATCACCTTTCACTAAGAAAGTGTTTAAGTATTACACTTTTTAGGTCCAAATTACACTTTTTAACCTCCAGTATTACACTTAGGCCCAAAATAGGGTTGGCATCTCTGCATGTGGTCTCACCTTAAGCAAGTGTCTTTGTTCAAAATTACCGGTACCTCTGTTCTCCCAGCTGAAAATGGGTACCCAGTGGGATGAGATGGTCATATGACTGTAAACCTTCTAGCACCTCACAGGCAGCTTGGGTTGTAATGCACATTGATCCATTGACTGGGTAATAATGTTAGCGCTTTGAGCATACACCTTGTGTATAGAAATTAGCGGTATAAGTACGCACATTATCGCGTGATTATGGGCTTCATCAAAGTGGTAAATGTCAGAGACATTTATCACATTGGTTGTCTTCCCATGTCCAGCTGACACACCATGTTATAACTGAAATACTGTTCAAAGTAAATATGGTACAGTCATCCCTTGACGTAACTCTGACATAACTATCCCAGAAAGGAAAATTTTGTTGTCTAACATGTGTCTGTGCTTGATAAACTGTAATGTGCAGTTCATTTTCTTTATCTGTGGGTACTTGTGAAGGTCCAGGTTAGAATATTGATCTTCAGTAACCCATGCTTGTTGTAAGAGGTGATTAACGGGATCAGGCTAGTCAGGCTCACTGACTTGGTTGACACATCTCATTGTGTCCCAGTTGGGTAGATCGATGCTCATGCTGTTGATCAGTGGATTGTCTGGTCCAGACTTGATTATTTACAGACCACACCATATAGGGTTAAAATGCCCTATATGCCATTTAAAGAAGTTACACACCATATACTGTATTTCCTCTAATAAGCGCCCTTGGCGCTTATTTTTCAACGGACCTCCAGACCCAGCGCTTATTAGAGGCCCAGCGCTTATTAAAATACCCTGTATTTTTAAAAGCGGGGATGAGTACATGAAGTTATGATTTAAGGGACCATTTCTTAATATATTTATTTTTAGACCAAGGGAGAATACATTTGCGAAAAAATGCAAAGGTCTATACCTGGCGCTTATTAGAGACCCGACGCTTATTAGAGACGCGGCGCTTATTAGAGGCCCGGCGCTCATTTCTTAAGCACTGCTTTATGCCTGGCGGTTATTAGAGGCCCGGTGCTTAATAGAGGAAATACGGTAACTGGAATATTGCTGAGTGCGGCGTAAAACTAAACTCACTCACTCACTCTTTATCTGTGGGGGCAGTGGGGTTGCCTAGTGGTTAAAGCTGCGTAAAACCATACTCACTCACTCTTTATCTGTGTTGGCATATAGCGTTTCCCCAGTCAAAGATTAGTGTTGATCTGTAGAACATGCTACTGCCCTTTACTAGCAACTGAGTCAATATTTGACCAATGTCAGTGAGATATATATGTGATATATGCCCATGACAGCTGAATCATAGAAAGTCAACAATCTGAGAAAAATATAAATAAATAACAGTAGCACACACGACTTGAGTCCGTGATAGATTATTGGCAGGTATTGAGTCCCATATCATGTCAGTGAACCCATCTACCAGTGCAAGTCTAACGGATTCTTGCCTTAACACAGATGTGGGTAACAGGGCCTTCTCTTGTGTGTGCTTAGTGAACCATGCAGTAGAAGTGGGTATTAATCATTGTCAGGAATATCCACATTGTGTCCTCCCTTTACATTCCATACTGTACCACAATACCAGGCTAATATTAGCTATTTGATTTACCTCCCATTAATCAAACTGCAATAGGGGTGAAGGGATCAGGGTTTTGGTGAACACGCTGCGAGTTGGCTTGCATTACTTGAATAATAATCAGTAGTCTCTGAGGTGTGTGGTATGCAAGTAGTGGGCTTGTCTGGACATGCGTTATGGGTGGGGTGGGCTCCGATCATTGGTTTAGTGCTTCTAGATCCTTGTACAAAGGGCTCCTGATCTGTTGGTAGTCATTTGGAATGTGAGGCCTTTGTCTGTACTAGGAAGTGAAGAATATGATATGCTGATAAGGGTTGTGCTAGGGTTCAGTAGGCATTGTGTGTTGTATACTGTATGGTGGTAGAAATCATGTCTGTTGTTGTACATGGAAGAACTGAGTGAAATTTGTCGGTCAGAAAAATCTGTCCCGAAACAAGTCTACTCTGACAAAACCTTCTCTTGGCATTACTTCTGTAATATGTGAACTAATTTCAGGGTTAAATATTACTTTTATGCCACCTGTTCACTAGTTATATATAACCCTTGCCATCTACATATTGGCTATAATGGCAGTCCACAATGAAATTGGTCTGTTCTGAATTTTACTATTCTCAGACAAGCAAATTTATGTTAATTTCAAAGCTTGCAAATATTTTCTGAGAGTAATAGACCCGAACAATTTGACTGCAGTTAAGCAGCTAGTCTGATGGTTGGTATGATGCTTGGTTTATGATCAGGTGTCTGACACTTGCCCATATGTTGACCATACTAAATTTAGTGAACCGCCTCCATGGTGTAGTGTTTAGAGCGTCCGTATAATGTTTCTGAGTGGGGTATTCATGCTTCACTGCGGCATGGTATCTCAGTGGACTAGCACTATAAAACCAGCTTCAATCTGGGCTAGTACAAGCAGCAGCACATAAACATATAAACGCATGCACGTCGTCATATGAGCGAAATATTCTCAAGCACAACATTAAACCCAATTTCACCTCACTTCACCTCACTAAATTTAGTGAAAACGAAGCAGATACAAGTTCAGGCTAGCAGAATCAAAGCGTTCAACACTGACTTGAAAAGGAAGTTTGGTGGTTACGATTACATAGCTGACTGGGTGCCGTCATACTCTGGTGGATCAATTGTTGTAGGTTCTGTTGACAAAGTGTTTGTCAAGTCCAGATGGAATTAGTTACGTTGTTTGTGTTGTTGTGATGTACTGTTGCTCATGTTGCTGTGATGCTTCGTCACTGTTGCATAACCCAACTTGACTCCCTCATGCTAGAGTGACTGTTATCAGTGATTTCCATCGTTGCATGGATGATGGTGATGACAGTGTATGTGCATGATGAATGTGATTCATCCTGAGTATCATTTAGTTGGAAGGACACAGAGACTGTCTCTGTGGATGAGTGAGTGAGTTTAGTTTTACGACGCTTTTAGTAATATTCCAATAATATCATGGTGGGGGACACCTGAGAAATAGGCTTCACACATTGTGCCACGTGGGGAATCGAACCCAGGTTTTTCAGCGAGACAAGCGAATGCTTCAACCACTAGGCCCCCTCTGTGGATAAATGAAGAACGCGGCGATGGACATGGAACATTTTGTTGGGCAATGAGCAGCGATCAAATACTCTAAATACAGGAAGCAAATAAGTTTGTACCATTGAATGAGGGATTATATGTTTGAGACAGATAAAATTATATGTGTAATTGGTCCCATTAGATGATTCTTTAGCATGTTTAAAAGGCCTCCTTTAAAGCTTAATAGAGGAACGTAACTCTTTCTGACTGAACCCAGTGACCAAGTTTACAATGATGCAACTTCTGTCACCTGTGTGAAATTGCAGAAAGCGGTGTAAAACTATATTCGCTGTTATTTCCATGCTAGAAAATTGCACCGCCTTCCACCTTTTGCCACAGCACCCCAGAACACCATACACCCGCATGCACACGTGCATGCATGCACATACGCACATACAGAGTTTTTCAAGTTAACAGCCTAGTTTTGTTAACTTGTCATATTTGGTTGCCCAGTGTCAATCAGCCTGTGCACTGTTTGTCCACCTGTGGGCCTTTACATTCATCCAACTATAATTGTACATTTCCTATGTCTTTGAAGGATACAGAAATTTTTATGTCATGTTGTAGGTTCAATTTTCTATAACCTGTTTTTACATGGCCATGTTTATACTTTCATTATGTCATGTATGATCCCATGTCAATTTTCCAGGGCAGTTCAGTTGAGCTACAGTACCCTATTTTGTTGTTATATCTGTAAGTTGAACAACACATCAGTCTCCAACATCTCTGTGAGAGTAGGCTCAGACAACTCTCATACCTATACTCATATAAGGTGATGGGATGTTTCCTACATGGTCTGACATATTTGTATAGTCTCAAGCAGTCAGTCATGTACACTGTGCTCTGTGTTACAGAACATGTTGGAGCTGCTGGAGGAGATGCCCAACGGAGTTCCGCTGGAGAAAGTGCGGAGCTACATCTACCAACTGTGTAATGCCATACAGTGGTGCCACTCCAATGAAATCATACATAGAGGTACCTGAAGCATACATTGACGTCATATTAAGGCCAGGGCCCCGTTCCTCAAAGCGATGTCACAGTAAAGGCCATGCTTAACATAGACGACTGTCATAGAGCTTTACGGGCCTTGAATTTATTGTATTATTTCAATTAAAATTTAAAATTCAATTATAAAATATAATTTTAATATAAAAAAATAATGCTCACTTATTTAAAAAAGTATAATTTAAAATATATATGTTATTTTGTATTTTGCAATTTATTATTCTTTATTTTACATTTTAATATTTTCTGTGTTATGATTGATTTAAATTTTCCTTCATTCTGAAAATGTCAACTATGTCATCGGTAATGTTAAAGTAAACATGACATAGTCATGATCAGGTAGAATAAGTAGGTTTCCTTTTTGAGTGAACTGACTTGGAAGTAATCCTTGGTTGAGGAAATCAATACATATGCATTATGGGTTCTGTTGGTAAATCTACCAGCACGTAGCATTCAACGTTTCCACCCAGATCTTATATACATACGACCAGTTGTGAAACACCGTCACCTTCAATGTACTTGGGCCATTCAATATGGTCCATATCTCGTCAATCACTGTCGCTTGTTTTTGTACAGAGCTGAAGAGAAACCAAACGAGGCCAAGTTGTTTGGCTATACAATGGCATTGTTAGTGTATCGTGAAGTCAAGTAACCGCAAGCAATGTCTATTACTTAATACCCAATACAAGCTTAGCTTGTAGAAGTGTGTTAGCAGATTCTGTCTTGACCAAGGAGTTAGTTGTTGAAGTCAGAGTGCTGCATGCTAGATTAATTGCAGCCTTCCCAGGCATACAATCAAGGGGATATTTGTCGTAATGAAAGCGCCGAGCCAGTGGACTGGAGTGTTTTATTGGGTATTTGGGACGTGGAACAGATTAATCTTGTGGTGGTTGAGTCATGAAGAAATAAGCTGATATGTGGTTGTTATACAGCAGTGGAGGTGTTTTTGATGTTGGTTGATATTGGAGTGTGAGGAAATTGATTAGGAACTAATACTGGCTATATGTTGTCGTACAAGTTAAGATCTTACCGATTTAGAATTTTAGTATTGGGGTATAAATCGGTGGAGGAATTGCAGTGTTCTTTCAGTTTTAGCAGCACATGTCATTCATGTGTTGCTGTTCCAAAGGTACAAATTATTATATATTATATTTAGTTGGAGAAGTATGTTCCCTAAATGAAGGGGTGGTGGGGGTAGCCTAGTGGTTAAAGAGTTTGCTCGTTACGCTAAAGACCGGGTTCAATTCCCTACATGGGTACAATGTATGAAGCCCATTTCTGGTGTCCCCTGCCATGATATTGCTGGAATATTGCAGAAAGTGGCATAAAACCCAAACTCACTCACTATTAATGAAGAAAATATACCTGGATTAGAAAGTGAAAAGTTGCACTCTTAGAAGCAGTTATGTCATTATGGATAATGGTTTGTTAGAACAAATCCCTTAAAAAATGTATCATTTGGACCTTGAATTGAACTGAAGGAAACAGACTCTACATATACTGACATCTTTGGGCACAAAGATGTACTGTCATTGGTTACAGGGGCAAATAGACCTGTTCGAGGATGATATGCAATAAATGGTTTAGAAATAAAGTAAGAAGTAGCTCAGTGGTTAGATATGTTGTGTGATTTGTATATTCTGACTATTTGACATTCATGTGGTGTCAGTAGGTAGTAGTATTGGCACAAATTGATGAGAATAACGTTAGTCATTGTATAAACATTTGATAATATTTGCCTCCGTCCACTTGAGTACAGGCATAATAATAATAATAATGTGTCCATTTATATAGGGCCAAACTCCACACTAGGTATGCCCATAGAGCTAACAATCAAGGCACAGCACATTATTACCCCGGATAACCCAAGCTGCCTGTTAGGCGCTAGAAGGTTATAGTCATATGACTTTTTCCACCGGGTACCCATTTTCCTGCTTGGTGAACAGAGACAATTTTGAACAAACTCACTTGCCTAAGGTGAGACCACATGTGTCACATGCGTTTCGTTGTGGGGCAGGACTCAAGTCCTAGAAACATCATACAATTTATTAATTCCATAAACATGTTTTTATGGGAATTTTATATTTTATGTAACAATACATGAGTTATTGGTATCAGGAATAAAGTAGCTATAAGTCTTTTTCTTTTTTTATGTAAATAGTGTAGTGTAGTTGAGTGGTTAGATTTTGCATGACAAATGTCAGAGTTCAAAGTTTCGGTAGGGTTCTGTTTGAAATGTCATACTTGGAGTGATATAGCTCATAATTGGTTTGATATCTTTAAGAGCAGCTCAAGAACATTACTCACTCATTTAATTGCAGATATCAAACCTGAAAACCTCTTGATAGGCAAAAATGATGTCCTCAAGTTGTGTGACTTTGGTAAGTATGACTCATTCTAGATGTAGTTTAAAGAGAACATGACGTAATGTATATTAACATATCGTTACTGACTGACAACAGCAAACATTATCAAAGCTGGTAGAAACGTCAGATTGAAGGAGAATGAGGTATATGTAAATTAATACCTTAATGAAATTTCCCCAGTAGATCATTTGGGCTAAAAATTTCCTTGAGAAAATGTTTTACTCAGCAGACCTGCAATCTAAAATTATCATTTCACCAAATGTCTACACTACACCTACTTTTCCTTGGTCAGTAAGGATCAAGGAACTGCTGGCGATAAAAGGAAAAAATGCCCTGGAAATTGGCATTAAATAAGCTTTTTTCATGCATTAGATTAAACAACTGAACTTGTTATTATGTGTTCTAAATTCAGTTGTCCATGTTATTATGTGTTCTAAATTCAGTTGTCCAAATATGAAGTCAGCTTTTAGTTAGGAAAGGGCCATACCCTACTATGGCTCACATATGACTTGTGGCAGTGTGAACGTTTGTGTTTCAGGGTTTGCCCGGACTATTACTGGTGGCACCAGTGGCTTGTATACAGACTACGTGGCCACACGGTGGTACCGGTCACCGGAACTGCTGCTAGGGTAAGTCAGTGAGCTAAATAGGATGTCTCATATCAAATGAGTCCAAATCTACCAGCCTCTTGCAAATGATATGTTATTTATTTACATTTTCTATCTGTCATTTCTATCTGGTTATCTTATAAGTATAAATATAGGTCAGTCATGCTCCATGCAGTTCTATGTAGGATACCTATGCTGTATGTGGGATAAACCTGTGAAGGTCTGGGTTTGAATATTGATCTTCAGTAACCCATGCTTGTCGTAAGAGGCGACTAACGGGATCGGGTGGTCAGGCTCTCTGACTTGGTTGGCACATGTCATCGGTTCCCACTTGCGTTGATATATGCTCATGCTGTTGATCACTAAATTGTCTGGTCCAGACTCGATTATTTACAGACTGCTGCCATAAAGCTGGAATATTGCTGAGTGCGGCGTAAAACTAAACTCACTCACTCACTATGTGGGATATCTATGTTTAATGCAGGACATCTACGTTCAATACAGATGTATGCTCCATAGGCTGATGCAGGAGGGGATCCCCTTGTCCTGAAAGTTTATTAAATGACCATTGAAACTCGGGTAAAAATGAAATGTGCACCCTCCCTTTTCTCAATAGTGTGCACACACTCCACAAAAACCCCCCAAAACCCCACCCCTTCTAAAAAGCTGTATCCGCCCCTGTGCTCTATGTAGGAAATCTCTGCTCCAAGTAGGACATCTGTACTCAGTGAAGGACATCTATATTCGATACAGATGTATGCTCTATGTAGGATACCATGCTCTATTTGGGATATCTGCTCAATGCAGGTCAGCTATGCTTTAAACAGATGTATGCTTTATGTAGAACATCTATGCTTTATGTGGGAGATCTGTGTTCAGTGCAGTATGTCTATGGTCCATGCAGATCTATGTTCTATGTGGGACATCTGTTCTCAGTGGAGACCATCTATGCTCTGTACAGAACGTTAGTGTCTACGTTTCAGAGCTGCCTATGGCAAGGCGGTGGACATCTGGGCTATTGGCTGTATCCTGGGTGAGCTGAGTGACGGTCAGCCTCTGTTCCCTGGCGAAAGTGAGATTGACCAGCTGTTTGTCATACAGAAAGTCATAGGGCCACTGCCGCCCGACCAGATGAACATGTTCTACAAGAACCCCAGATTCTCAGGGCTCAAGGTAGGAACAGGAATGTCTCTCTGACCAAGATGTGATCTTTACATTCACGGCAGAATCTCCTGGCTGTTGGAAACTTATACTAGAAGATGATGCCTAACAATGATTTTTGGTTCATAAATGCTTTTGACGTCTTAAGTTAAAGCAATTATATGAATGACTAAGTTAACTTCTGCATGTATCAATGCCCCTTTGCGGAGCCAGAATAGAATACGACCTCAGCACTCTGTTGTTTGCAGCCCTAAGCGACCTAATTGGGTCAATTAATGTGATTTGAAATGAACAAACTGTATGTGTTACTGAATCTAATGTGTGCGTGCATTGATTTCAGAAGTAGTTATTATGAAATACCAAGGTCTGTATTTATGATAATGTTATCATTTGTGTTTGTAGTTTCCAGCTGTAGCAAGTCCTCAAACACTCACCAAACGGTATATGGGAATCTTGAACAGTGTCCTCATAGACTTCATGCAAGTAAGCAACTGTGCAGAATGATTGCCAAATCTGAACAAGACGAGAATATCAGACTGCATTATGAGAGTGATACATAAGCCTTTCATTCCACCATAAATTTTAATTGTGTAACATGAATTTAAATAAAGACCCAGTTTTCCAAATCTCAAAGATCAGTGGGTTTGTGCAGTGCTTATTTATGCAGTTAACTGTCAGTTAAAATTTGCTTACTTTCTTATCAGTATTCAAGAAGTTTCTGTGTCTTTGTATGAGGTTTCCTTGAATATTCCTTGTGCGTTCCTCCAGCGAACACTGCAGCTTGACCCGCTGGACAGATCTCCCATTGAGGATTGTCTCCGTCATGAAGCGTTCATCACAGAACAGCTGCTGCATCGCAACAATCACGTCTCCATCAAAAACTATACCTCAAACAAGAAGCGGAAAACGGATAACACTGATGACATTAATAGGTAAAAATAAGTTCAGCTAGTCAACCATATGTCCTGTGTAGTTAAAGATGATGTGAGTAAGGTTTTAATAGACGTATAAATGCTTTGAGAGGACAGCACTATTTTTGGTTGATTGATTGAGCAGATGAAACGGGTAATGTTTTGACATTGTTTTCTGGTTGTGAAGCTGATTGCGCACAGGTGTTCCTCATCAGATCTGGGCAGTGTCATCCACTGCCTGGTGCAGAGTCGTGGTTTATAGGTGGACGCGAAAGTGTATTAACATTGCTGCCTGTAGCGTAAACCAACACTAATGTGACCCAACGCTAACTAAGATTCAGAACCTATTGGGGATTTCACTGATGAATAGGTCCCGAGGAACGTTTGCAGGTAGAAAGAGGCAATGAAATGGATCAGGTGGTCAGACTTGGTTGGTGCATTTTATCATATCCCAATTATGTAGATGAATGCTCATGATGTCAATCACTGGACAGTCCAGTCCAGACTTGATTATTTACAGACTGATGTCATATAGCTGTAATATTGCTGAGTGCGGTGTTAGAACAAGACACACTCTCATATATATGTTTATTTGGCTTTGATCACTGTATTCTTTATGAAACTTTTTTGGTGTAGCTATAGCAAATTACTGTTGCTGTTTGATGACACAGTCTCTGTCTGTACAGTGAGAACATGAAGAATACGAACCGTCCTGGCACAGGGGCCGGGCAGGAGAACCGGGTATTTGAAGCAGAGAAGATGGACACAGATGAAGAGAAGAGCTATGTGATCCAGGGGACCTCTTCTTCCACTGGAGACATGAAGTTCTTGAAGCAGGTGCGCAACCAGTCCACTGCCAACTCCACCAACAAAACGAGTGTGGTGCTACGTCAGGTGAAAGGTCAGCAGCAAGGGGAGGATGAGGATGAGGACTGTGGTGAGGGAGGCAGTGCCCGGCAACAGAACCGGGCAGTAAGCAGAACAGAGATTACCATAATGGATGCTGATCCCAAGCTGGGTAACAAATACCCCGAATCGAAGAAGTCCACGTTTGACAATCGCCATCAAAGTACATTTCAGGATTTTCGTAATGGAAACCTTTTGGAGTTCAATGCAAACTCTTCTAAGAATCGAACTCAAGGGCAACAAGAATCAAGTGCTATGCAGTCATCAAATGATGACAAGATGGATTGGACAGTGAGTGACTCGAGGTATATGAAAAAGAGAGATAGTGTGATGGACGTGCACCAGCATGACCCCCAGGGATGGGGAGGAGGAGGAGTTTGAGTCCTCACCCCGGGGAAAGAGCAATACCTTTACCATTAGTCTTCAGGCCCCTGGGCAGGGCCAGCCCACCGGTGGAGGTGGTGTGGGGGGTTACCCCACAGGTGGAGTTGGGGGGAAGGGCAGCAGTAACGCTGCCAGTCCGCGCATGGACAGGAAGAAGGTGAGACGACGCACATCACGAAGCAGCACCCAGGTACATCACAGCAGGTTGCTTGTTACACTGGTGATGGGGTAGTTGGAGCTGCTTGTTTCACTGCTTGTGGGGTAGATCCAGTTGTAGTTGTAGGTGCAGTAGTTGTTGTAGTTGTAGTTGCTGTTGCATTTGGAGCATTAGATGTATGTTTGTTTCCATGGTGTCTTTCTGTGTCAAGTTTTAATTCATGCTAATGGTGCTTTTATCCTATAAGCATGACAGGGGCAGTGGAGTAGCCTAGTGGTTAAAGCATTTGCTTTCGTCTCGCCAAAGACCTGGGTTTGATTCTCCACATGGGTACAGTGTGTGAAGCCCAATTCTGGTGTCCCCTGCTGTGATATATCTGTAATGTTGCTAAAAGCGGCGTAAAACTAAACTCACTCACTATAAGCATGACAAGAGAACTGTAAATGTCCTATGCTAGTGTTACCTGAACATGCTCGAGTTGATTGACATGTTAGGTTCACAGCAGAAGCTTCCAATAATCACGTATATCATGCTCCTAACAAACTTAGAGGTACACCTAACTTTGTGAGAAGAGTTAATCCTGTTATGGAATTGAACTGGGTGGCTAGGTGTTGTCATTTGCTGATTATAAATGAGGTGGTGTTATTGAATTCCAAAGGTACCAGTAGAGGGTGGCACCTACATTAATGTGAAGCATTCATTTCATGATTTACAGTAACCTCTTTTAATGGTTTGTGGGATGTTTGGATATTTCAATTATGAAAAAACATTTCTACAAACAATTGCAAAAAATGTATCTACAAGCTGTATTTACATTGTGCATTTGCTTTTAGTTCAACGCTATATGAATAGCCACCCATCTTCCAACATCTCTATCATCTTGGGTGCACACACACACACACATCCCATACTCCTCACAGTGACACCTCATTCATGACATAATCGGTCAAATGCGACGTGAGTTGGGGTAGAGTTTGGTATTAATATCACCCAGATCTATCCACTGAGACATCTTAGACTGCCAATGTTGGGAGTGCTATTTTGTCAAGCCCTCTCCATGCTTGTCGTAAGAGGCGACTAATGGGATCGTGTAGTCAGGCTCGCTGACTTGGTTGACACATGTCATATTTTGATGCGCATGCTGTTGATCACTGGATTGTCTGGTCCTGACTCAATTATTTACAGACCGCCGTCATATAGCTGGAATATTGCTGAGTGCGGCTTAAAACGAAACTCCCCCACTCACTGTAGCCCTCTCATTATCTGTAGACATCGAGGCAGCCTCCAACAAGGATTCAGCTTAGCACTAGCCTGCAAGCAGGAGTCAGTCTGTTATGGGTATTCAAATAGCTGGGAGAATTAAAGGGGTTTATAGGAATGCCCTTATATGGTCATACATTAGGTAAGACTATCAAGGTTAAGTGTCCTCACAGCTCAGTTGTATATCCAAGCACAGCTTTAATGTTTAAATGTGTGTATATACTGATATTGTGTAGAGGTGTGGGGGTTACCTAATATACAATTTCAAATACTAATGAATGTGTTTAACAATATGTTTTGAAAATACTGGTATGGTTTTATGAATTGATCACATATCTATTTTGGGGGTCAGTCTGATGTATGGGTTCATTTTCAAATTATTTGGGTAATATTTAGTTAGTTCACAGTGATTTATGATGAAAGAATGCAATAAATTGTGGCATGCATTGCAATATGTGAATCATTATTGCATTATACTGCAGTATGAAAGTCAGGCTTGTAGTACTCATCTCTACTAATCATGCTAATATGTACTGCATGTAGCTTTGCAAACACTAACACTAATTTGTCACTTGAAATGATTGTGTTACTCTGTTTATATCATGCTTTTCTACAGATGCTCTTATTTTTCAAAGTACACAAATCAGTGATTTATGGAAAACGTACAGATTTCATAAATGGAAATGTTGGCAAAATACTTTTTGCTAAAGATTTTCTATTCAAAGAAAAAAATCTACTGATTGGAGAGTTTGGAATAATAATAAATTTCTGATAACTACCATTTTGCTCCAAATTTGTTTTCCAGTGGTATGTTAATAGGCATGAAACCTCATTCTCTCATTTACTTGTAATGTTCAGTTCTTGGACCAGGCCATGCAGGATGAGCTTCAGAGAATAAAGAATGATACTCTTGGCAAGAAGAAGATGAGGGATGGGGGTGTCCCCATTCACAACCTCACAGAGAAGCTGTCATATGCCAAGGTAAGTCACAGACAGTGGAATTAATTCTACCTTTGAAACCAGGAAAATATTAAGTGAGAACATCTCTTGCTATAGCATTTAACCAGGACATGATCATATTGATAAAACAGTCATATGTTCTTGTTAAGGACATTGTCTGTGTTAAGGCATGCATGTTGTGATTGCCGAGCTCCAGGATGGATTTTGTTGAACTAGGTCCCAATCCACAAAGGGTTGGTGACATTGTGACATATCCTATCTTCATACTTTATCATAGGCTTATGATAGTGCTATGAATGTTTTGTGGATTGGGGACCTGGAAGCCAATATTACAGTAATTCTTCAAAGGCATTTAGAAGGTTGTGTAGTAATACAAGACAAATCTTATGGATAACAACTTCTTGGTTTATTTATTATTCTTTTATTCAGGTGAATAAAGGGGCACCTGAAGAAGGCAAGCCATAGCCCAGAAACGTTGTGAAAAATAAACCAAAAAGTGGTTATCCATAACATTTGTCTTGTATTAATATTACAGTAATTAATTACTCACATCATTGCATTACTTGACTGAGTCAGTTTGAAATTTGTATTTCCTCCTGAATTTTCATCTGTACATAAAATTTCAAACAGTCTCAGGCAACCAATGCAGTGATGTTGCAAGTCGAAGGTTGCATCTGTGGCAAATGATGAGAAGTATATGCCAGGATTCCGTGTCCAAGGTCGATGATGTATCATTGGATGGCAGCTGGCATGATAGTTTGTCATGCTATCAAACATTGGTTGTCCTGACCTCATCTTCAATATTTCCAGGCGGGTGATATTTAATCCTGGAATAATGCAGACTACATCCTCAACATACACCTACTCACACGTAACTTGTATCTTACAACAATGATGCTACTGAATGTTTCTTTGTGGGTGTGCACCTTTCATTATCTTAGGAATCTGAAATATTGTTTGTAATTCCCCCATTCACTGACTGTCTTTGTACCATGTATCATCTTTGTACCATGTATCATCTTTGTACCATGTATCATCTGTACCCACAGCTGCAGCCGGGCATGGACCCTGCATCCGCTGCCGCCACCAATACCAAGTTCAAGGACTCTCACAACTATGGCGGTGCCCCACGCCGGACACGGAACCAGTATTATGGTGAGTTGCCCCATCACGCCATCACAGACGTCCACATACTCCAACCGCAGTGTGTCTCAGCTCCTGTGGAAACCATTATTCACATTCTCACTTTAGTTTAGTTGGGATTCACACTTGAATAGATTCACACGTTACTTAGTAATGACAGTTCATGATTTCAGAATTATATTCTGAAAAATATTTCTTGAGATTTGATTGGCTAACCATGCAATCTTTTGTGTGAGTATGTTTCCACCAAAAGAATATTAGATCACAGGGACTTTTTTTCTTGATTGGTTGGTAACAGCATGGTAAGGGCTTGTGATGTGTTATTGAGCAACGTCGCCCATTTACACAGTGTACACACAAATTTATCTCAGTTCCGTAATATTTCAGTTGATACTATGTCAACTTGATTTCAGTGGATTTGATATTATTTTTCACCTTTCCATTACAAAATATTCCAGGAGGCTGTGTAAATTTGATTAGTTTCGTTAGATTAGTTAGTATTGAGGATTTCCAAAAATATTAAAGCTGATAAGGGTTGAAAAAATTGTTTGGCACCAAATACAAGAAACAGGAATTAGACTTTGGGTATAAAACAAAAGTTAAGTTCAGCTGTCCATAAAAGGTTGAAAAGAAATGTAACAGCTGTCAAAATATAGGTTGGTTAGCAATATGTTTATGAAATATTTATCGGAATATTAATATTATAGATTGAGAATTCAGAGACTGATAAGGGTTGAAGAATTTGAAAGGCACCAAGTATGACAAATATAAGGGAACTTGAAGTTAAAGAATGTGGGGGTAAAACTAGTTACCAAGGTTGTAACTACAAACCCGCATTATTGTAGTTAAGTTGACCTGTCAACAAAAGGCTGAAAGAAATAATTACAGAAATTTTGTGTACTGACAAAATATGATGCAAACCAGTCTGTAAATTATGGGGAATACTTGGTTCCAAATATTCCAATTCATGACGTTCGTGTAGCTTGGTATCGATTTGGGTTTGCTGAAGTTGGTATTGAGTGCCAAATGTGTGTTTTGTCAGATTCAGGCTATGACATACATGAAGCAAGCACATCACCAGGTAATGTAGACGTTAGAGCAGCTTCCTGTTGGGTCCGCCAGGGGACCGTCTCTGTCAACAGGAAACATGGCAGGTGCATCATGGGTAGAAGCAGACACAATACAATGCAAAGTCTTTTTGTCGATAGCATATTAATGATCTCAGTTTTGTTTGAGGTTATTTGAAATTTCTTGAAATCACAAAAGTGAATTTGATAATAATAATGATTTTGAATCATATATGTACAAAATACAAAAGATACATTTTAGAAATTATCTCACATGAAAGTGTTCTTCATTTTTTGTGATCGTGGATAGAGTCCTTACTGCATACAAAAAGTCTCAAATCTCAATAATGACTTTCAAGCCAAATTGTTTTGTTTATATACGCATCTTTCCTTGCATTCTTGTGTGTGATTTTTGACTGTTTATGTTACTATAGTTCCCATGATGCACTTGGGTATGTTTTCGTCTCATGTTGCTGCTATTGCCATGTTTGTTTGCATTGCACAGTTTCAGTTTGAACAGGGCACCAAAAGGTTACATTTGTATTGATGAGATTTACATGTTATCCGTTTATTATGTTAAAGTTCCATTTGAGTTGTTACTGAAAGTTTCAAGTGAATTAGGCTAATCAGCCATAATATGTTTATTATAAACAGAATGAAATTTGAAATACAGAGAAAAGGCAACAGTGCCCCTTAAATTTAAACTTCAGTTTTGACAGTAATTTGTCAATTGCATTTGATCATTCCAAAACCATTTTTTTAATCTGCAGAATAATGTGATATATTTCTTTTTACAAAAGTGTCAGAATGATGACTGAAAAACCATTGTGACCTTCTATCTCAATGTCATCATGATAGATAACTCTTGCTTTCTGCTGGTAGTCGGGAAACAGATCATAGCTTGGATTAAGTGCAAAATCTTTCTCCTGAAGTATGACTTGCTTAATATTCTCTGCTCAAAGGGAAATCGTCAGTCTTAAGCTTCACATTCTGCTTGTACAGTGATAGTTTATGACATTGTTGTAAGGTGTGCTATGTTTGGGAGACCTGTTCAGGTTCTAACCAGCTTGTATGAACAGAATAACAACTAGTTCCGAGTTTTAGAGCACAAATGTTGAAAACGCACAGCCCATTAACCATTGATTGATGTGATTAGAGCAGACCAACATTTTGAGTCAGAAACAACGTTACATTTTACAAGATTTTTTTCATTGTATTTTCATCAATGATTCATTTTCAGTTTTCACTATTTCTTCAGGCAGTGTAAGCAGTTGAAGCTTTCACTTGAATTTCAGTTCTGTAAGGTCAATAAATAGAATATTACAACTAATTCCTATCCAAGGCTGCGTTTTATATGATTTAAGGTTTGAATTTCTGAGGAATCTGCTGTTTCAGATGATAAACGTATTTCCTATCACAAGCTTTTGAACTTAATCTTACAGACACATTCCTTCTAGATTTCAGCTACTCTCGAGACATGAATCGTGACAATCGTCATCTAAGTCTCCAGACAAGGTCATATGCAAAGTATGTGGGTCACCAGCCCTATCACCTGAGGTCGGAGTCCCCATCACACAACCACTATGCCCCCTGGTGAGTGTCAGGTCACGTGTAGGGCAACTGGGTTAGAAATATACAGATATTTGTGTCATTTGTCATCTGTATTCAGCATGTGTTGTATAATCTGGTCTGGATATTGATTTATTGGTTCAAGATTATAGTTGGTTTTTTATTGGTTTCGATAGATATATGCGTTGAAAATTTCTGTACTTTGATCTGTGTGTAGGAACACCATGCCAATCATGACCTGGTATGGAAGACCTAGAGTAGAATTTTACGTTTTTGCTTTAGACATGTGAATAAAGGGAATTATAACCTAAACTTCAAACAAATATTAGTACTGGTACTTTCAAAAATGTCTTGATGATTAAATACAGTGTAACAGTATTTGACCAACTGCAATTTTCCAGTCATTATTTATTTGATGGAAAGTCATAGGAAACTATAAGAAAATTTCTAGACAAATAATGTGACAGGAGATTTATCTCCAAGTTTCTGCCAGTGTTGGATTGTGGATTGGCTAAGTGGACTTGCTGTGAATAGCTCAGCATTGCTGAACCACAATTTGATAATATTGTAAAATTGATTCATGTGTGTGCTGCATCTGAAATATTTTGGACATTTTACGTATCAGTATTTTCCTTGTTAATCTTGCAGAAGTTCTGCTTTCAGAAATGACAATATTCAGATGACCTTTGATCACTGCCCTTGTAGAATTACAAGGGTAGAACTGCTGTTAGCTGATCTGGAAGTACTGGTTGTCATTTCAGGCGTGGTGTAGAGACCCCTGGCGCCAGTGAGAGATATAATGGAGCTTCCATGATGAGTCTCGCCAGGAAAAAGAAGAAGCAGAAGTTCTTGCAGGTAGCTGACACCGAACTAACGCATGTTCATAAACTGTTTCTTGGGTTACTGAATCTTTTTCAAATCACAACTTGTACTCGATGAAACCCCCCAGTATGACGATCTGACGACACCTCCAAAGATTGTCATGCCAAGTGAACTTTTTATCAGCCAGTTGGCATCAAGGATTTTAAATTCTTCCGTATGAGTTTGCAAATCCATTTAAACAGGGATACCTAAATTCTCTATGTAAAAATTAACTAATACACAATTTTGAAGGTAGAAAGTATTGGCACCATTGTAATGGTTTGGATATTTCATTTATCCTGTCCTTTCTGTCAAATCTTTACCAAAATGGGAGCCTTTCATTGAAGGAATATTTGTGTTCTCTCTGGGTTTCATTTGTACAAAGTATCTGAATTAGTGTTGGTCCGGTTTAACTGAAATAATTGAAGATTGGTCGCAGTGACAAGACGACCATGCAATCGAACATGTTTTCTCATAATCGAACACAAAGAATTTTGGAATACTTGTTTGCAACAAACAATAAATTTCACAAGGTTGGTTTTGTGTGTGTCATTTAATTTACATTTCATAAGCACTTCAACTTGTTCCAAGTCATGATTGAATTTATCTTAAACACTTCAGGAAAATTATGACCTGACATACTAGTCTTCCTTTATAGATGTGACATTTTGTGCAATTTGAAAAAACAACCTCAAAGAACTACAGTTTTTTCTTTATTTTCTTGTGTGCATTAACAAAGATAACAGGAACATTTGATAAATGATGCTAACCAATTATGTTCGATGATTGGACCAATGGACCAATAATCATCAATTATGAGATTTTAACCAATTCCCAACACTAATCTGCATAGAGGGGGTTAAAAGTAGTGAAACTGAATCTTCACAGAGCTAAAAGCAGATTGGCAGAGAGGTATCGTAGCAGATAAAAATATTTTATTCAGTTTTGTAGGTTATATACTCATATTTGTAAGTTTTGTATGTACTTTTATTTACATAGGTGGGGACAATAGTTTTGAGAGAAAATTGCTCTTTCTAAATTTTCAATTATAGGTCCCAGCCATTGGTGGTTGTTGTACAAGGTGATTGCTTGAACAAGATGGCTCATTGCTCATAATATCAATCACTTGGCTGGTCCAGTGTTGGTCATTGCTGATCATGCTCGTGTTATAAATCAACTATATACAGGTGTGATGAAGACATATTTTTGACTCCAGTATAAAACAGCATTCATACACTCGGTCATTCTGTCCATAGAATATCAATCCTGACCTTGAAGATGGGCGTCTCTCTCCATCTGTGCCAACGAGGAACCCTTCTCGTATGTCTCGAGCTGAGGTTGACTGGAAGGAAGATGGGGAACTGACATGTGAGGCCTACACACCCAGAGACCCACCCTCTCAGAAGGATGTTGGATACCGTGATGTCGGGGGCTGGGACAAAAAGCAGCACTACAAGCAGGGTGTCCAGATGAGGAAACTCACTCAGACACCAGTAGACAGGGTATGTAGATTGTAGAGGTGACACCAGTAGACAGGGTATGTAGATTGTAGAGAGTGACAACCAGTAGACAGGGTGTGTAGATTGTAGACGTGACACCAGTAGACAGGGGTGGGTGTGGGATTGTGTAGAGGTGACACCAGTAGACAGGGTATGTAGATTGTAGAGGTGACACCAGTAGACAGGGTATGTAGATTGTAGAGTGACACCAGTAGACAGGGTGTGTAGATTGTAGAGTGACACCAGTAGACAGGGTATGTAGATTGTAGAGGTGACACCAGTAGACAGGGTATGTAGATTGTAGAGTGACAACAGTAGACAGGGTGTGTTGATTGTAGAGGTGACACCAGTAGACAGGGTATGTAGATTGTAGAGGTGACACCAGTAGACTGGGTGTGTAGATTGTAGAGTGACACCAGTAGACAGGGTATGTAGATTGTAGAGGTGACACCAGTAGACTGGGTGTGTAGATTGTAGAGTGACACCAGTAGACTGGGTGTGTAGATTGTAGAGGTGACACCAGTAGACAAGGTATGTAGATTGTAGAGGTGACACCAGTAGACAGGGTGTGTAGATTGTAGAGGTGACACCAGTAGACAGGGTATGTAGATTGTAGAGTGACACCAGTAGACAGGGTGTGTAGATTGTAGAGGTGACACCAGTAGACAGGGTGTGTAGATTGTAGAGGTGACACCAGTAGACAGGGTATGTAGATTGTAGAGGTGACACCAGTAGACAGGGTGTGTAGATTGTAGAGGTGACACCAGTAGACAGGGTGTGTAGATTGTAGAGTGACACCAGTAGACAGGGTGTGTAGATTGTAGAGGTGACACCAGTACACAAGGTATGTAGATTGTAGAGTGACACCAGTAGACAGGGTGTGTAGATTGTAGAGTGACACCAGTAGACTGGGTGTGTAGATTGTAGAGGTCACACCAGTAGACTGGGTGGGTAGATTGTAGAGTGACACCAGTAGACAGGGTGTGTAGATTGTAGAGGTGACACCAGTGGACAGGGGTGTGTAGATTGTAGAGTGACACCAGTGGACATGGTGTGTAGATTGTAGAGGTGACAACAGTAGACAGGGTGTGTAGATTGTAGAGGTGACACCAGTAGACAGGGTATGTAGATTGTAGAGGTGACACCAGTAGACAGGGTGTGTAGATTGTAGAGGTGACACCAGTAGACTGGGTGTGTAGATTGTAGAGGTGACACCAGTAGACAGGGTATGTAGATTGTAGAGTGACACCAGTAGACAGGGTGTGTAGATTGTAGAGGTGACACCAGTACACAAGGTATGTAGATTGTAGAGTGACACCAGTAGACAGGGTGTGTAGATTGTAGAGTGACACCAGTAGACTGGGTGTGTAGATTGTAGAGGTGACACCAGTAGACTGGGTAGGTAGATTGTAGAGTGACACCAGTAGACAGGGTGTGTAGATTGTAGAGGTGACACCAGTGGACAGGGTGTCCAGATGAGGAAATTCACTCAGACACCAGTGGACATGGTGTGTAGATTGTAGAGGTGACAACAGTAGACAGGGTGAGTCAATTGTAGAGGTGACACCAGTAGACAGGGTATGTAGATTGTAGAGGTGACACCAGTAGACTGGGTGTGTAGATTGTACAGGTTTGCCTGGCCCAGGTTCAATAATTTACTGTCAAAACAGCTGGAACATTGCTGACCAGTGCCTCTTTATTCACAACATACACACGCACAACAATATTTATCTTTTCTCGTAATTGCTGCAGTATTTCCAGAATTCACTCACTCATACTGACATAACTCTGACTCTCTACTATTTTATTTGACCAGGGTGTGCGTCTTCAGCCAATACAAAAATCCTTACATCGTGGCAACTCCCCAGAAAACTCACCCCCAAGTAAAACTTACCCAAAGACTGAGCAAGACTCAAAGACCCTCACATCAATGTCCGGGACAGAACTAAGGACGGGACCCAAGTCTCGGCCCTCCTCGGTCATGGCGGATGAACCACCAGAGGGCGGGGTCGCATCCCCCCGCAACAGTGACCTCAGACCTGTCAAAGGCAAATCAATCAAAATGTCCGACTACCGGGGGTACCAGGACCCTTACATGTGAGAAGTGCAGGGCCTCCTGTTTATGTCAATGTTGTTCTACAGGGACTCTCAAGAGGGGCTGCCATCACTTTATATAGGGAGTGTTAGTTCAGGTCAAACTGGCATTTGTACACGTCACTCAATGCCTCAGATAATCATTTGGTTTCACTCTGGGAGACAAATCTCAGAAAGGTCTTATCAATTTATATTAATTAATTGTGGTTATCGATTTCTCCTATCTGGAAGTGTTATGACATTGTTATCTTTGATATTATTTTACAGTTACAGATTCATTTAAGAGTTCAAGCATTATGAAATGTTAAATGATGCTCTGCACTGGCAATTCTCAGCAGTGTGTTGTTTTGTCAAGGCACACAGAAGGCCATAATATATTCACTATTAGGTTTTATCAGAATGTTTCAAGGGAGGCAATTCATATTTGTTTAAGAATTGTTCAAGACATGTTTTAACTACTTCAGTATGTCATTCTCTTGAAGTTCTCGAACAGAAAGATGGAAACCCACCTTCCAGATTGTCTTTATGGAAGTATTTGGGCGAAAATCTATTAATAAATTTGTTATGGACTTTACATAATTATATCATGAAGCTTATTTCAATGTTTAGATAAGAAGAGTTCAATATAGATAATTTATATTATCTTTACGATCTGAAGCTCATGCAGTTCAAATTATAATTTTAACAAAGCAATGTTACCTCAATCTGTAACATAAGTTGCCATATGTGATATGAAATATAGAACAAAAAACCACAATATTTAATTGACTATATATTTTACATGATGTGAAAGAAATAGATATTTGAGAACTGTTTTTGTTACTAATCAACAGAACTCTTAAGATATGTTGTATAAACTGATTGTTGTCTATATTTTCACAGAATTTGTCAGATTTTTAAAATTAACAGACCTTTTGTACTTCAAATCAGTATCACATCTATCCATGTTTGTCCCTTAAGATTGCATGTTTATACACATTGTTAAAGCATTATAACACGTTTCCTTGCTGGTATCAAATGTATATTCACCAGTTCCAGGATTAATACTCCATACTATTCACAAGGTTTAACAACACTAAATTCAAAATTCATCACTGAATTTCATTCTTGGGATAAATTAGGCGGGATAATTTTTGTAGATATTATAGTTCAACATTTGGACATTAATTCATTCCCATTGAAAACAGGAGCAAGTGTACTTGTCTTGTATCTGTTTGGAATTTACTTTAAAAAAAATGTTTTTAAATTTGTTCGTAAGAATGTAAGTGTTCACGGGACTTAAAACTTCAAATTGATTAAGTTGATTCATCAGCCAGACTTGCCAGATATTTTAGAAAAATACCTCCCCAAATACAATGCTGCTGTTGAATCTTAAGACTCAATTATCAGTCCAGCATTTTGTAAATCTTAGTAATATGTGTAAACTAATTGTAATACATCATAGAATGCTGTGTCCCTTTGTTGATACAATCTTTCACGATAAATCCCTAGTTCAGGAATGTTGTAAATACTATTCTGACAAAGCCCTCTGTGTTTCAAAGTGTTGGCTTGTACGACAGCTGTACAACAATGTGACAATCACTGCACATTTCTTCCGTCCATTGCCATCACTCAAGTCCGTCCCGTCACCTCCTCCATTATGCGAAACATACTCACAATGCAGTATTAGGCATGGCGTCAATTCACTGTCCGTTAGTTAAATATTTTGTTTTGTTCACATTTAACTGTATCTACCTCCTATAATTTATTCATTAGTACTTAGTTCATAGCAGGTAGTCTGTGCGTTCAAGTTGCCCACTTGTTTATATTTGCATTCTGATGTAGGTTTCTGCCAAACACATCGAGATGTTGGAGAACAAAGTACAGAAGTACTGTCCACTTGTGCAAATCAAACATCCACTCGAATACACGTGTGTATTCAGACATATTAATTCTGGAAAATATTCAAGCCATTTGTTTTCAGTATCTTGCTCAGTTTGTCATACAGTGAAAGAATTCTGAAAACTGCATTTTGTGATCATTTTTTCAGTCTTCATTACCCAAAGTTACATCTTAATCTGTATACAATGTTTAACACTGATTTGAAATAAATTATTGGACAATTTTACTAAATCTTTGTGGTAGAATTGTACAATAAATAAAATCTCAAGTAAAAGAAGTCGTCCCAAGCAAGTCCCGACCAGCCATTTCATGTCATCAGGTCAACACCAGAATTGTGTTCGTCTCACACCGTCGGTTCCAGCCGTCATATCCATCGGTCTATTCATTTCACTTTTCAGTTGTATTGTTTGCTTTCCAAAAAGCCTACATTTGGCATATAAAATACTTTTATTATAAACATGATAAATCTGTCTGTTTTTATTGCTACATGTTGTGGTATCAAACAGAGGCTGTCCAGTAATTCAAGTTGTGATGTTGTCTCCCTTGTCTGGTTCCTGATTGCAATGACTTAGCCGCACTTTAATTTGCATATCACATGACCGACTTTTCTCTAGTTTGTAAACAAACATGCATATTCGTAAATCAGAAAAGACTTGACTAATGCAAGCTTCATGTTGTTTTTACATTGTAATATAGATATTCTTCTACAACTGCGACAGTAAAGTTTATGACATTACATATTTATACACATGAAAGTGACTGCATCGCTGCTCTCCATACAGCTTTGATGCCACGCAATCAAAATACAAGTTTTAGGATATTTTCTCACTGAAAATAAACCATTCTATCAAAGGTTAATTAGATGTGTCGAATCGTAAAAAATAAAAGCATTATGAAATTAATGAATGAACTGTGCAAGATGTGTCGAATCATCACATCTTTCTGGCCTGGACTGGCTGTTTCACTAATGAATATGCCAGACATCCCTTAAAAATGTTGAGCCATGGCTGCCGGAAAATAAACCAACACAACAGGTACAGCTTTTGTGTATGTTGAATCCCAAAGAAAACAAACAACTGAGTATGTTTTTGATATTTTTTTTCTTCTTTTTTTTTTGTCCTTTGTGCAGCTATTACCAACTACATCATTCTGTCTAATATAAAGGTAAAGGTTTTGTCACACTTAATAAAAGAATAGGAACATTTCCAAGATGCAGCAACACTGTATGGAAAAAAAAAAGGACTTGAACTTTTATCTTGCAGGAATAATAGCACCAAGCTCTCCCTTTTGCCCAGAAATAATGAAAAACAAATTACTAGAATCATTAACAGATATAAATATATATCGAATCATTGAGCAGATTAAATGGTGTACATATTTTTTTTTCTCAATTTCATTGTTCATATACTTTTATATAACGTGAAAAATCATGAAGCAGAATCACTTTACATCATGAACTGGGAAATATGACACTTCTATATACAGGCTTTTCAATTTCTCATTTATTTCACTTCAGAATCCTCTATTTAATATGTAATAATTTTTATTACCTTATTGCTGAAAAAAAAAACACTGGCAAAATGGTCACTGACAATTTTCTAACTAAAACGGGTCAAAATAATGTACCATAAATAATTGTGATTGTATTACATTGTTGTAGAAATATACATGGTTATGACAAATGAACTAAAAAAATCCGATTTCCCAGATAGCTGTATGTACAAGAGCCACACCTGAAGTAGAATGTAATGTATATACATAAAAGGGTTGTCTTTTTCTATACAAACTAATATTGCCAGAAAGTGCCTGAATGAGACATTATTTGGTAGTCTAACATAAACCAAACTTTGAATAAAGGCACTGTCACCACACACAAAGTGCTAGTTTTAAATTATACTGAATGCATTACACAAACTACACAATTTCATGCTTATGGGCATTTAACAGTACCAGAACACAATTGGTGTCATTTCTATTCCATTATTTAGGAAAAGGTCCTACCAAATTTACTACAGAATACATTTTATACAAAAACAAGCTGTGAACGAAATAATCTTATTCCAAAGCATGGAATATCTTTTTTGACTTGACAGAAACATGAAACATATTCATTGCCTGTGGCATTAATGTAGGCCTATGTATGTTGTGGAACTTCAACAGTTGTGTCCATGACGACGAGCTCAATAATGCCATATTATCTGACCTGATTTTTGTTACAAGAGATCAAGGAACAGTTTACAAGATACAAAATTAAACTCAACAAACTTAACAAGGGCTGACTCAGGTTGTAATTGTATCATCAGTCTCTGACTCAGGTTGTAATTGTATCATCAGTCTTTGGTAAATCAGCCAGACCACGACAGAAAAACAGCATGCACAAGTCGGCTTTCATCTCGTTAACAATCCTCAGAACACAGCTAAAAGCTCTGATCCTGTGGGGTTTCTCAGTTGGGTCACGTCACAATTGTATGCCAATAATGTACTCCAACCTTAGAGGTCAACACTTCTTGAGCAGCATGTACATTCAGAATTAAACTGATACTTGGCCATTGGGTTTGGCTCTGGGAGTTGAAAGTGAAGAGACATCTGCATTGATATGCTATCCATGGACCTTGAGAATTTGGGTGTGCTCTAAGAAGATGGGGACTTGTGACAGTGCTTTATACGAATAAAAAAGAAACTTGCAAGAACAAAAGGGCTGAGCTGCACCTTTCCCTTTGTTCTCGCAACTGAACCTTGCTATCCCTAAAAGTGCTGTCACATGTCCTCATCTGTTACATAACTGACTGTTTGTTCGGAAAGTTTGATCTCCCATAAACATAAGATCATTTCCTGGCAGTCTGGGAGCTTGCATAAATTGTTAACGAGATGACTGGAATATGTATGCACTGAAATTCATATTCCACAAACAATATGCTAAAATTAGAGAATATTCATCTTTCAAATACTTAACAAGCCACAACTGATTCTAACATCTTAAATGCAAGACATAACAATTTAACAAAATAATAATTGCTTTCGTGCAGGATATTTTGATCACTGGTACTTGGGCCATGCTAATTTTGGGAAGTTAAGTCAGTGGTGGTTCATCCATCACACTTCAGCCCACCACCAACCTCGAAGACATAATATTTTAGCCCGGATAGTTCACTGTAAATTGAAATTCCAAATACCACTTATCAACGTAGCATTTTCAGAGCATAAACAATCGTAGAAACAAAGACTGGGACTCGGTATCTCAACACGTATCACTATTAAACTAAAACTTACAGTGTGAGCTTCTGTGTTTAGAAAACAATTTGGAAGGGCTTGTGAGCTGATAAGTGAGATCCACAATGTTATCCTGGAGAGAGATTGAGATGTGATTGAAGAGTTCATGCACAGCAGACAGGGTTCTCTCTCAATGTATTGTGGCGACATGAACGGATAGGACCACAGGAGAATGAGAGAACCTACTGTAGTAATTGCATACACAAGTGCATAGTGAGAGAAACAACAGAAGACATTGAAGACAACGTCTATCACAGATTTGTAGACAGGAAAACCTTGGTGAAGTAGCACAATGCTGTGACTGAGATACTGTGCCGACACCAACTAGTGAGCTGGTCAAGCAAGTCTTCTAATCCGAACATAAATCCAATTTGGCACAATGTTCAATAATGGTTCTGTTTACATAAGACTATTTTCAGCAGGTGAGTCTGTACCATGAGCAAACATAAGAGGCCATTTATACAGAACAGCATGCAAGTGACAACCTAAAGTAATTAACTGAACATTATTCACATAATCTAAAAAAGTCAACAAGCTCATGGGGATCCAAGATGTTAACAGAAGATGCACATGTTAACTTGAGATGTTAACAGCTCATGCACACGTTAAATCGAGATGTGAACAGATGCACACGTTAAATTAACTCATGCACACATGTTAAATCGAGATGTTAACAGAAGATGCACATGTTAAATCGAGATGTTAACAGTACATGCACATGTTAAATTGAGATGTTAACAGCACATGCACATGTTAAATCGAGATGTTAACAGTACATGCACACGTTAAATCGAGATGTTAACAGCACATGCACACGTTAAATCGAGATGTGAACAGAAGATGCACACGTTAAATCATGATGTGAACAGTACATGCACACGTTAAATCATGATGTTAACAGTACATGCACACGTTAAATCATGATGTGAACAGTACATGCACACGTTAAATCATGATGTTAACAGTACATGCACACGTTAAATCATGATGTTAACAGAACACGTACATAACACAAAGTTTAACAGAACAAGCATGTCAAAAGGATAAGAGAACATCCGGGTCCTCACAGCCCCGATGAGTGATAGAAACAAGTAATCAGCGTGATCGTGTTGGATCACTGGTGTGATTTCAAACACTGCACGACTGGTATAAGAAGTAAAATTCAGCACTTGACTATGAGAAACTATGAACTGTACACCATCACCAGGTTATGCAAGATCAAGATAAGATAAATATGTAATACAGGTACTGCCAGACTCACTAGTACAATTGTAAATAGGGTTATCGGACATTCACACAGCTAGGTTTTGTACAGTAATTCAGCTATATGTATAAGGTCACACAGGTCAATATGGTGCAATACAGGTTTCAAATATCGAACATTTTATGTACAGCAGGACAGAAAGCACTAATATATCAGACAGGGTCACCTATGCTCAAACACTATAAAAATGCAACATAAAATTGGTTTTGATGGTTTGTAAAGAGTTTGGTCAGCAGTAAATTACTTCAGTCTTTCAAGTTTTGCTCTACAGAAAAGTGCATATGGTTGGCATCAGTAACATTGTGCACATTCTGAGCTTCTGTTGTGTCCGAGGGGATAACAGCAAAATATGGTGACAAAAGTTGTTGCATAAGTTCTTGTCTTCAGACTGGTAACACTTTGTATCAGGGGATGCACAAATAATAATTTTCAGACAAACGATTAAGTTGTGTTGATTATTGGAACTTCGTGTTCTCTTTGAAATTTACCATGTTCACAACAGTATATCACATGTAGGCGAGGCCATTTCAAGTCCTGAATCTGTGGTGGTCCCATGATATTTCTACCTCAGTCAATCTCATGAAGACAACCCCAATGTCATTGACAAATGCTAAATGCCCTTGAAGATAAACAGACATGAGGAATGAATCAGTTGACAGTTGAAGGCATATTTCTTGTGATATTGTGTGTGTGTGTGTGGGGGGTCAAACCAATTCCAGATTATCAACAGAATAGCACTGTTTGTGGGGGGTGGGGAAAAAGGTGTTGACATTAAAATATAACTTCCGCATAAGCAAGACATGGGACTCTAAGATACTGATGGGCAGAAATAGTATTCAGAACAAAGGTTTAATACTGCTTCTAACAGAATTCCACTTAAAATCAGTATGTGTCAACTAAAAAAGGGTGTGAAGGTCTCTTACAACTTTGTTGCAACCCACAAGCATGGTTCTCGTAAACCTTTAGACATAATTAAGCAAATTTGAATTTGAGCCCACCATCGGTTTCTGGTGTATCCAGGGGACAAAACTCTGCCTAGCATGTTATGTCAAAATATTACAACTGAACTTCAAGGGAGGCATGGTTTTGCTGTGACATTCTTTATGCAGGTGTAGACCTAAAGGGAGTCACCAACCTGACGTGACGTCCCTTTTAGCACTATAGGACACGCCAGATAAAGACGAGAGACTGTGTTGTGGTGCCAATAGTTTTTCTGCAATGTCCTCTTACGACTGCCCATCAGTATACATTCCAACTGCCATTGAAAACCTTTTCCTTATCAAATGAAAATTTCGAAATAGACCCTCCGCAAGAAATATCAAACAAGTAAGGATCATTAAACTAGATCCTAACTCGTTCCACAGACACAAACACACATAGCAACAAAGATTGGTTAACGCATGAATGATAGCGAATGCATTATGTAAACAGAGGCAGACTTTCCCTGAAAATAAAACACTGAAAACATGAACAAAGCAATGCACCACAACTCAAGCTGAGACACACGTACAGTCATTCAAATATGCACATCACCTTTAGTTTTAGCATAAAGGATCATTTTCCATAAATAATACAACCTGAAAAACATAACTCACTACAGCGTTTGGAAACACCTTTGAAACAGAAAAAAAGATATTGCAACTCGTCCATTTTTTCATGGAGTCCTTTGTCTTTTCTCCCAAGCACTGAAAATAAACTTTGACAGGAGACCTTGAAAATAGTACTACAGCATGTTTACCATTTATGAATATGTAAATACTTCACTGAGAAAATAAAACCTGACATCTTAACATCAAAATAAAAACCAAGCGTCCTTGTTAGCTATGAAATATGATTTGTTAAGCATAGCTGCATTCAAAGAAAATATTTTTTTGATAAGATTAAGTATTCCTTTGTACCATATTCATGAAAATCAAAGCACTTCACTAAGGTGAAAAATGAATAAATGTCTTGTTCAACTAAATGAAGAAATGAAAATGAAAATAATCATTAAACTACTCTAAAACAAGAGTACATCATCATGCTAAAATGACGTCTTGGCTGTCAATGCAAACCTGTTACAAATGTCCAAATCATAAAGCTAAAGTGGAATTGAAAATGAAACGTTTTTTCATCTGAATATCCTTCATAATGATTATCTCCCTTTCGCATAACAATACAGTGGACTGTTATAAATATTCACAAGCATTGTAAGATGACAACAACATGCTGTCAACAATCAATATTTTACATATTAGAAACTCGGCAAAGAAACCATATCACAGCAGTATAAAGAACTTACACTGCACCACTATAATTATGGCTACATTCAAATCCACAAGTATTCTAGAGTTATCTCCCTTCCAGAATAACTCGGGGTGTCCATTAACATTGACCTTCATCAAATAGTAAAAGCAACCAAAAAACTTGGCAAATTTTAAACGTACACAGGAGGAAACGTCATGTCTGAACTGAACTGGACAAGCCTGAAAACACTTCAGCAAATATTTCACCTTGATTCTAACCTTCAAACAAGCAAAGAGAAATTCCTGCATAGCTGAAGTTAACACAATATTATACCTGGTGTCAGTTTTACAAATAACATTATGCAGCCAAGACAAATTTATGGAAACTCTAAAAATATTACGTTTTTTTACATGATATCTTGTCAATACTAACAATTTGAAATAGAAAGCCATTAAATTATCTCTTAAACATAAACTTGAGTGATGTACGGTACAGAGAATGGTTTCCGGCTTGCCCAGAGCGCATTGGTTGTGTGATGTCAGACAGTATCCCATGCTATATACAAGCCCCCTTTGTCCCATCAGTCTATGTACACTGTTTCACTTGGAGGCAGCAGCGGCGGCACCTTCTGATCCTGATGCAGGCTTGTCAGTTTTCTCTGTTGTGGATTTTGATTGGCTGGCTTGACCAGACTTCTGAGTGGCTGTTTTCAATTGGGTGTCTTGGGATGTCTGTTTTGAAGGTGTTGGTCCACTGGATTGATCCTCGAACTAACAAAGGACAGACATTATGATGGAGCTATTGTATCAGGTGGCAAACCTATTTTGTTACTTGACAAATTGAATAAATGATCTAATCTAGTCCAGGAAACGAAGTGCTTGAGGAACAATACCTGGGAATAAAATATTTCGCTGGTGCTAATTTTGGTCAACTAAAACGCATGTGTTTGTTTTTTTCATCTTTGTGATGGTGTTCTGTTCTCCCCCAAAATAAACTATTCTGTGACCTGAGATTAACACTGGTGTTCTGTCACAGTTCTAGGTATTCCAACGGCAGAGGTGTAGCTTACTGGGGACCTATTCATACCTGGAATCCCAATGGAAGTAATATTTGCAATATCACCAGAAATAGGCTTCACATAATTTCAAGATTCACAATAAATTTGGCATCAAAATTACACTCACATCAACTCGGAAATCCTCTAGTCGCTTGAATTTGGAAAGTTTTTCTTTCAGCATTGGGTCAACTTCTACTGACCGCCGAGAATACTTCAGGAACGCCCAGAACTTCTCCAGTCCATATAGCTGACCTGGTAGATGGCAAAACATTAAACTGATATATTAAAACAAGAGTCATCAGAAGATGACATATCCACACGGCCCCCACATATTTGAAAGAACAAATTATCTGACAGTTAGTTTAAAAAGTAAGTCCAAATCGTTTCCATGGAAATCATGAGAAATATAAATGCCAAAAATCTGTAAATAGCAAAAGGTACCATTTCAAAATTTGCCTAATATATCTGCCAAGTTCTGTTGAAAGATACTGAATGCTTTTCGAGTTGTGCACCAGAAATGAAGCACACCCCTCCCTTTTGGGACTAAGTCCTAATCGTTTCCATGGAAACCGGGAAAAATAAATATGCCAAAAATCTGCCAAATAGGAAAAGGCACCACTTTGGCATCTGCCTCACATATCTGCCAAGTTTTGCTGAAAGATATTAAGAAGTTTTCCAGTTGTGCTCCCGAAACGAAACCCACCCCTCCCTTTTGGGAAACAAAATGATTACGGACTGACGGACAGACGGTCGGACGAGGCATCGACTATATCCCCCCGCATTACATGCCGGGGGGATAAAAATGTCTATGCAACTATGAACATTACATGGCACAAAGTCACTGTATCGTATCAGGCACCATCAAACTGAACTGAAAGTGAAGTCTTGATGGTTTAATGCAGTTTTTAAGACAGAGGGTGGACAAGGACCCATGGTCCCAAGAATGGGCAAAAGGTAAGTTGACATTCTCACCACTTTCGCAGTCTCTTGTTGTGTCCTCCATGAAGTCCTTGAACACATCTAGCCGGAAACGGCGTTCCAGTCCGTAGCTGTAGTAGCGGAACAGACACTCTAAGCCGTACCTGAAAGCGGAACACAGTTAATGAGTTACTAGTGGAGCTAGAACTGTTGATGCACTGTTGAAAGAGTGAGTGAGTTTAGCTTTACACCGCTTTTAGCAACATTCAAGCAATATCACGGCAGGGGACACCAGAAATGGGCTTCACACATTGTACCCATGTGGGGAAATGAACCCAAATCTTCGACGTGACAAGCGACTGCTGTAACCACTAGGCTACCCTATCTCCTGATACACTGTCAAGTCAAGTACATGTCTAGTATATAGGCATTCTCATACTACAGGAATTGAAATTCTTTTTCTTTCAGTTGGTCCCAATCAGAGTGGATAGTTTTCGGCAATACCATGGCAGTGAATGACAATCCTCTTCTAGGAGACACAAATCATGAACAAAGAATAAATCTGTCAGGCAGTTTAAATGTACTGAAGTGACAGCACAATTCCAGTAAAGTTACCTGTATCCATCCTTGGAATCCTCCACAGCCAGGTTGCGAAAGTTTAAATGTACTGAAGCGGAACTCCTGGTACATCTTTTTGTTGTAATGCTGACGTAAGAAGAAGGACCAAAACCTGAACAGTGTGTTCATCTCCTGAGACTGTCCGATTCCAAGCCTCTTCCGTTCTGGTAACAATACAACACATTATCAGATCAAATTCATATTGATTAATTTCAAATAAGGAATGTTCCTTTAAGCAGAATAGTTTTCCTTTACTAGAACTTACTACAATAAATAGTTTGTGTGTTGTTTCTTGACAAAATTCACAATGTAAATCGAGTCTGGAAAACACCAGCCATGGGATATACAAAACTATTTAAAGATTATTTTCACAAAGATACATTCTCTGTGTGGTCTACAGCTAACAAGACAATACATTTATCCAAAAAGTGTGATAAATGAAGCACACTCACAATTAGCGGTAAGATATAGTTGATTTATCTCCAACAAGAACCTAGAATATGATTCTTTTAACATCTGCTCTTATCCCACTGGAATTCCTTCATTATGAGTGAATTCACGGTGTTTCAGTTACATTAGGCATTAAAACTACTGCTTTTACTTCCACGTTAAGTTGGTGCACAACTCAATATGCTACCAGAGATGACCAGGATGCCATTGCACAAGGGTGACCTTAAGCACTAAGGTGGTCATATTTACGGCAACTGTAGCAGTCTGGTTGTTTAGTACAATGGCACCCAGGCCACACGATTCTGCCGCCTAATCCCTGAGGTACATACTTAAGACATCAAAAAACATTGATATTCATAGTGAGTTCAGCCAGTACCCAATCATTGCTCACCTTTGAGACATTTGGCGTGATACTTGTGGTAGACAGTCCAGACGAATCCGTTCTCCTTCAGCAGCTGATGTGATGGATGCTCAAACTGAGGGAATGTGAGAGGAGTGCTGCCGTAGCTGACAGACAACTGGCTGTCCGACGGGCTGAAACAATCACATCACACTTACACAGTGCTCCACTTCCAACCTCATCAGTTTCAACAACCTACTGAAGTTGCTTGGTGAACCTCGGGCCCCGAACTTCGTAACACTATGCCGCTTGTAAGCCGATGATAAAGTATAGAGTTACGACGCTAACTCTATACTGTAACAATACTAACGCTTTGTGGATTTGGACCCTGATCATTTTGTGGAGCAGCCTTCTCTCAAGTTGCAAATTGTGAGTGAGTGAGTGAGTGAGTGACTGAGCCACACTCAGCAACATTTCAGCTATAAGGCGTCAGTCTGTATCGAGTCTGGACCAGACAATCCAGTGATCAACAGCGTGAGCATCAATCTTAGCCATTGGGATATGATGGTATGTGTCAATCAAGTCAGCGAGCCAGGCCACCTGATCCCGTTAGTCGCCTCTTACGACAAGTATGGGTTACTGAAGATCAATTCTAACCCGGATCTTCACTGGTCAGTTGCTAATTGTAACCCATACATAACTGGTTGTAAACAACAAATGTAGGATGCATAAATGTGAATTAATATCCATGAAGAAAACAAAAATTTCAAAATGGAAATTACAAAAAAAAAAAGATTTTGTGATGCAGCAGTGCCTAAGAACCAAGGCTACCATTAAGCCTAAAATTACTGTGGGTGAATTTACATTGAGAGATATTGTCTAAACACGTATTTGGCCTTATAAATCTTACAGACACTTTCCAGTTTATCACATTTTGTCATTTGATGAATACCCAATTACCACCACAGCTTTCACTTTAAAATTGGTACGAATAACAATGAAAACACATAGGGGTTTTTTTCAGATTATTTGTTGAAACATAAGTGAGAAGTACTAATGATGCACTGAATAGTTGAAATGAATGTTCAAGACTTGATTAGGAACAGTTCGAGTTCAAATCCACTTCATGCTTCCGAAAACAGAAACAGTCGTGAAAACGCATTTTTTATCATTCGTTGAAACACAGCAAGGCAATCCTGACAATGAAAATGCATGTGCACTTCGTGAGGTCTTTTCCATATAATGCACGTGTATAGAGAGCTCAGTAGCCAAGTCTTAAACATGCCGCGACTGAATCTGCAGCAACATGCACACGCTCTGGGATTCCTTGAAGACGGTATTTCACTTAATGTTGTTGCTAGTCTTAATGTCAACCAGTCCACCATTAGCCATCTTGTCAGTCGTCACCAGATGACAGGGAGTGTTGCTGACCGCTGTCGACCAGGATGACTTCCGGTTATGACGGTCCGACAAGATCGACAGATGCGACTACAGCAACAGCAGCAGCAATGACTGGTAGCCATGGAAGAATGATCCACCCATAGACAGTCATTCGACGCCTGAGACAGGCTGGACTGAACTGTCGACGTACATACCGTGGCCTGTGCTTCAGCCCCGTCACCGCCAAGCCCGACGTCAATTCGCACAGCAGTATGCGCAACAACCACTTTTCTTCTGTAGGTTTGTCTTTTCAGACGAGTCACGGTATTGTGTGTCATTTGTGGATGAAAGACAGCATGTTTACAGACGTCGTGGGGAACATTATGGGGTGACACAAGCATTCATTCAGCAAGCAGGAATTAATGTGATGGACTGGCGAGCATCACCAGATCTCAACCCTATTGAGCATTTGTGGGATGAACTGGGGAGACGTGTTTATCGACGTCAGCCACCATCAGCCAACGTCGCAGATCTCACACTGGCCTTGCAGCAAGAATGGAGGAACATTCCCATGGCCTTCATTGCTCGCCTCTGTGACTCATTGCCCCATCGTCTCAATGCCTGCGTAAGGGCGAATGGAGGACACACAAGATACTGACAGTGTTTAACGGAGTGACCTTGTTTGACCTTATCTGTACCACTCGCATTTGCTGATATCCAACTTTTTCAAAACCATAATCATTGCTTATTACCCATGTCATAAACTGAAAATGATTTGGATCTAAACGTTTTTTGTCACTTTTTTCCCACATCAAAATCAGTCATGCGTTTTCATTGCAGGTCAGTACAGATTGAATACAATGGGATATACCATGCAGGAGGAGTGAGCAGTGCCTGCTTTCTGGACTTAAAGAATTTCTGTCTTGACCCTCAATATTCATTACAGTGGTTTAGTTGGTGAGGTTGTTGTGAAAGCCATGAGACTCACCTCATGCTCATGGAGGTGGAGTTGTTTCTTGACCGTGCTTTGTGCTCCTTGGAGTCCATCACCCAGCCCACGTGACCCTCCACCGGGGGGTTGCTGCTGTGCCTCGTCTTCTTCTTCCTGGGAGTCTGAACCAATGAGAAGACCATGACAATAGACAGATGACAAACCATGCCACACAACAGCAAGTCCATGACTTCCATACATCGACGGAAAGTTGCAGATTCATGGCATAACTTATTTAGTTTGAACTCCACATTCTGCTTGGAATTTTAAATACATATCAGAAAGTTGAAACGGCAAAACCAATGACAAAGTGTTTAAGATGAAAACATAGCCATCAATTGTTTTCTATTTTGTTACAATCGCACACCTTAGTTTAATGCTTGAAATGTCCTTTCACAAGACAATGAGAAACTGGTGTCCGTCTGCCTTCCACCAACACTCTCAACACTCAGGATGTTTCACTTGGACCATTATTTACCTGTGGATCTGGAGGTCTTGAAGAATCCTTCACTACTGGGTAGAACCGTGGAGCTTTGCTGGAATCTTTGCGTGCGTGTGGTGTCCGAGGTGTCGGTCTGCCTGGCGTGTCGGGCACGTAAGCAGGAAGTGACCGTGCCACATCCTGCTGCACAGTCTGGGGGGACGGCACTTTCTTTGGTTCTGGGAAAACAGACAGGGAACGTTTGATGGTTTTAGCTTCATGCTAGAGTCTGCAATGTTACATCACAACAACATGCAATCTGCAACTAACTGAATGTGGATCAGATAAATCACTCATTGATATTGTGAGCAAAGACTTGTGCCACACCAAGGTCAATGACACGTGACACATCAAGGTCAATGACATTACCACTTTAAGGTCAATGACACGTGCCACATCAAGGTCAATGACACGTACCACATCAAGGTCAACAAGAAGACAAAGCCATCAATATCCCCTAAAATGGCAAAATACTCTTCATAGATATGTCTACTATGATTATGTCAAATGTTTTGGCATGTATATAGCAAAGTGGAAGGAGAGTATTGAAAGGTTTTTAAGTTCTACCACCAAATACAAACTTGTTGCCATGGAAACGCAAAAAATATTTTATTCAGAATTCCAAAAATGCCAAAAGGCACCAGTACAGCACCAGACCTATCTATGTGCCACGTTTGCTGCAGAAATAGCGAACGGTTTATAAGTTCTGCTCCAGAAAAGAACACTACCACCAATTTCAGTAGAAGTCAAATTTGATGCCATGGAAACGGAAACATAGATAAATCTGGTGGTGTACCAAAAGGCACCAGTACACCACCAGATTTATCTATGTGCCAGGTTTGGTGAAGAAATAGTGAACGGTTCTGAAGTTTTGCTCCAGAAAAGACGAATGTGCACGGACAGACAGGGTCCATTTTAATACCCCCCATAAAACACGTTGGGGGGGATATTGACACGTGCCACATCATCAACATCAATGACACAAGTCATCAGCTACACGAAGCTGTCTGTAGGTAATCAGGACTGGAGCTAAGAAGCCCAGGGCCTACATTTTCGAAGCTCTCTTTCGGCTAAGATAGTTGTAAGTTAATGTTAATGTATGGCACTTACGACTATCTTAGCGTTAAGAGAGCTTCGAAAATCTGGGCCCTGGTGCTGGAGACATTGCGTTCGCCAATCCTCATGAGGATTGTGAGAGGAATGAAGCTGTTGCACCCTGACAGCCTACCTGTAGATGTCACTGGTGGAGGGGGTGGAGGAGGGACCTCCTGTAGCAGAACAGCTGATGTTGGTGTCAGGTTGTCAAACTCTTCCTTGCTGATCAGGTTCACCGTCTTGAAGTCCCGGAGATCAATTGCATCGAACTAGGTAAGAGAAATAACAGTAATAACATGACAAACCTTTGTGTTCATTTCAGCAGTATTCCAAACATATTTGGGACACCTGTAGATCTTGGTCAGAAAAACCTATGTCAACAATGATCAATATCTCACATTACTGGATATGTAATGTATCACAAGATGTTGTTTTGTCGCCCTTACAAGCAAGCTGTGCCTTGGACCTAATCTAACCTATGTCCCAAAAGATACATTTGTTTGTAGTTAACACTGCATTCAGCAATATTTTGTTTACACGTGTACAACCTACCTATTGATCGGAATAAAGAGGTATCCTCTCTACCTGGTGTTATGTTTTTAATATATAAGTGATGTAGACACATCACCACCAGTGTCTTGTGTCATCACACAGTGCGGAACCAACCAACTCCACCTTGGGACTGATTGAGCTAACACCTTTTTCCGTAGTTAAAGGATTTAGCTGAATCAGCCGTAAACCGTATTCTACTGCATTACCAAGAAACACAAGCAACTTAACAGCAGGACAACACGACAATTCAGAATTTACCTGATCACTCTCTTCCCACAGATCCTGCTCATAGTAATACAGGCCATCATTGATGACTTTAATCAACTCTGACGACATCTTGGCACGAGGAATGTGATCCCCCGTGCGATCGCCACCCGGGTGTTTCCGGTAGGCTGGGGGAGTCTGAGTTACAATAAGAATTTTGTTGATATCACTATCAGCCAACTCATCATCTGAGTCGTCAGACCTGAAAAGAGAATGAGAGATCTTCATAAAGGTTTTGAGAAACTCAGTGTCGCAACTTCCCAGGCTTCATGTAAGGAAACGCTTCTTGCTCATCCTCCAAACTCAGACTGGGTGAAAAAATAGCTGAACATTGTTAGAGAGTGAGTGAGTGAGTGAGTGAGTGAGTGAGTGAGTGAGTGAGTGAGTGAGTGAGTGAGTGAGTGAGTGAGTGAGTGAGTGAGTGAGTTTAGTTTTATGCTGCACTCAGCAATATTCCATGTATATGGCAGCGGTCAGTAAATAATTGAGTCTAGATCAGACAATCCAGTGATCAACAGCATGAGCATTAATCTATCCAATGGGGATACTATGACATGTGTCAACTAAGTCAGCAAGCCTGACCACCCGATCCTGTTAATTGCCTCTTACAACAAGCATGGGTTACTGAAGATCCATTCTAACCTGGATGGACATTATTGGAAATACTAGTTCATACAGATCTGATCTCTTTGTCTCAACACTAACGTTTTGTTCAGAAACTTGATACTTTATTCTAAATGTTTTCTGAAGTAAAAAACAACAGGTTTACAGGTTGTCATGAAGCATTGAAATACTGTTATTCTACCTCCTAGAGCCTACTTGGACAATGGAGGACCAGGATTAAATGCCCTGCCTGCTGTTTCAGAGTACAAAGCACTAGCTAACCCATGCTGATCACTGTGGGATTAAGCCTGGAGTACCTACCAGTCAGTGAAGTTATTTTTTTCTGCCCACTTCAAGCTGTTCAATCTCCTCATCAAACATGAAGTCCAGTTCCTCCTGCTCTGGGGCCTTAGTCTCTGCAAACCCAGACTGCTCATCCTGAAAACAATACAGTGAGAGATGAATGACAGACACAGATGATTTGATACTGGATCATTCCTGAGTGGTGGCTGAGTTTTGGACGAACTTTTAGGTTTAAGCAATATCTAAACCCTGGGAGTAGAATGTGGTCTAAAATGAGAGCAATATCACATCAGCATGACAGATGGCACTGTGACCAAGAATTACAGATGAGCTGTATCACGATGGCCAACATGAGTGAGTGAGTTAATATTTAACATCACATCGGCAATATTTCAGCCATATTGTGACGACAAAAAGTTATGTACTAAGAATAAACATATGTATACTTATTTAAAATAATAAGTTACATCATTTCAAAACACAATATAAAATCAGGCTATAGATCGCCAACAACTGAAGGTAGATCACTCTGCCAACATGAACAAAGGTCCACTATGTTGACACTTGGAGAATGGTGTACACTGGAGGAACCTGCCTTAAGTTTCTGCTTCTCCCTGCGTTCCCTCCGCCGGACTTCTCGCCACTCCCCCTGAAGCTCGGGGGCGGAGGAGGACAAGTGCGAGGCCGATGTTGACTTGAGACTGTCCTTCCAGTCCTTCATCAGGTCATCCAGGGACTCCTCATCATCACGGGAGCTTGGAGGAGGGTAGGTGACCGAATCTGGAACAGCCATTCCCATATCAAAACATATTCTCTATAACTGCATTTTAATAAAAAATCCTATAACTGAGAAAAGCCAATGTTCTTCAGTGGTTTACAAAACAAGCAATCCCTTCACAATGGGAAATTTGCAATGAACAGACAAGCGTATTGACTGAATATCACTGCCACCAGAAAAATATCTCAAGATTTGTTTTCTCAAAATTTGATAGATGATTCACTCTAAGTTACACACACTGGATCAAAAGAAAACAAAGTTATCACTGGAAATAATAACAGCCTTGTCTGATATTCTCCAAAAGGTAATCTAAGTCACACACAGCTGTTAGTTGGAGTGGGACAGAGTAAGCAGCTGGAAGAACCAACCTGGTAATTTGAAAGGTTGACCAGGCACGAATTCCGGTACATCAGCATGTAGGTTGGAAGTAGTGATGAGAGCAGGTCCTTCAATTGGCCATTTCTCAGGGTCGTTCAAGCCTCGTATCCTGAGTAAATCCTCAGAGAGTTCAACTGTATCGCTGTCTTTCAATGACTGGGGAAAAGAAAAATTCACATAAAAGGTATAAAGTCTGCAAATTCTCAGATCACATTATACTTTGGTTGCACATTCATTTCATATTCATTAACAAGAACAATATCAGTGAATGAATAACATTATCCCAGCTTTATAATGGCAGCCAGCATAGAGTATTCAAGCCACAGAGACCAATCAATTTTCACTTAGTCAGCTCTTGCAAACATGGACCTCCAATTTGACAGGATTGATGCAATTCCGAACCAGTGGAGCCCACTTGCACAAAGTGATCTGACCACTACAAAGGCTGTAACTCCCATATTTCAATACAGACTCACCCTCATCTTACAGGGTGAGTGAGTTAAGTTTTACGCCGCACTCAACAATATTCCATCTATGTAGCGGCGGTTTGTAAATAATCCGAGTCTGGACCAGACAATCCAGTGATCAACAGCATGAGTATCGTTTTACGCAACTGAGATACGATGACATGTGTCAACCAAGTCAGCGACCCCGTTAGTCGCCTCTTATGACAAGCATGGGTTGCTGAAGATCAATTACAATCCAGATCTTCACTGGTCTGTGTGTGGAAAGGAGCTGTAGCTTGGCTCTGTACCTGTATGATGAGGTTGACATCTTGTGTGAGGTTCTGCACTCTGTGGAAGCTGGCGATGAGGCTGATGGGGATCCAGCCTCCCACATCCATCCGGCGACGCAGGAAGAAGTCACGCTGCAGGTTCTCCTCGCTAAAATAGTACTCACTGAAAGTAGAACAGGTCAGTAGATATAGAGGGAGACAACTCACCAAGCATTACGTGTTTTTCAGATCACATGCCCAGTTTTATTTGGCTAATACTTTGAGAGCTATGATGATTATTATGACGAGTCAACACTGTAATCTTAGTAATCTACACTAATATTTGACAGGCAAAATACAACATTAAAGATTTTGTATGTCTTTGCTTACAACTCACATGATACCACCTCACTGTGTTACAGCTAAACATGTTTAGGGTTCATAAACATACCCACATACTTGTCCAGTTAAAGACTTGAAATTAGCAACTAAATTCCTTTAAAAAAGAGCCAAATTGTAAACCCTGCAAGTAAGTTTCAAGAGGGCAACAAATCACCATTCAAAACAATAGGATCGCACAATACATAAACTATGAAGTGATTCTTCCTTACATCTGTTTCTTTACATAGTCTTTCAGCACCGCATCATCAACCATTGGGGCGCCAAAGTACACCGTCCCTGCATAGGGGGTGAAGTTTCCATCCACAAAATACGATTCATCATACTGGAAATCTGTATCTGCAACAGATACACACCCATTGCAACTGAATAGTGCTGGGAATTGGTTGAACTCTCACAATTGATGATTGGTTTATTACCAACGAACAATCATCGAAAAAATTGGTTAGCGTCATTTTTCAGATTTTCCTATCCAGGTTGTTATTGCAGATATGTAGAACATGATGCAACTTGCTACTTTAAAGTGATGACGAAATTTCCTGTACATAAACTTCCTGGAGTCTTCAAGAAATATTCAGTCATGACTTTTCATTAAGTGAAGTTAGTTTTCTGAAAATTAAACACGTTTTCCGGCCCTGACAACTTCTAAGATATGTTCCATCGTCAAGTATTTCAAACACTATAACAGTAGTTCCAAAATTGTTCGTGTTCGATTATGAGAAAATGTGATCGGTTGCTTGGTCGTTTGGTCACTCCGACCGATCTTCGATTGTTTCAATTAATCGGAACACCACTACAACTGACATGAGTTATTTCTAGTGTTCTGGACTTTGTATGGCTGCTGAGTTATCTCCTCTTACAACACAATTATCTCCCCTTACTATACCTTGTATGTTGTGTTGTATAATACGTGGTACTGCATTCAAGTGTGAAGAGGTTTTCCTTATCTTCAAAAGGGCTGAGTGCATTTTGAACTCAATGTGTCTGTATACTTTACAATGAATGTCATGCGAGATTGACATTAGAGGTCACTGGGGAAAAAATTGGGGGTTCCTGAACTTTATTACCAGTGATATTTTTATTTGTATTCTTAATTGCATCAAGGAATCATATATATTATGTTGGAAGCCCTTGAATAACTGTGGGAAAGGTAAGCATATTGGGTGTATCACAAGCAATGATCCACATTTTTAATGTATTATGAGACATTTTCATAGAGATGACACACTGCAAAACCACATCAACATGTAAATCTTGTGTGCTCTTGAAAAAAACCACCAATCAAATATATATATCTGATAGATTGGAAAATGTGATCACACACTTCTTTTATAACTAAAACAAGATGAAAAGAATCACCCTCGCTTGCAGTTCCTCTACCACGTCCGCGTCCCCTGCCCCCAGTGCCTCCTCGACCACGTCCCCTCCGTCCTCCACGGGAGTAACTGGAGAAGGGGCTTCTTCCCTCTGCTGCAGCATTGGCGATGTCGTCTCTCCAGTTCTTGGACTCTGCACAGACAACCGAAGTTGGGATGAAATCAGTGACATTCAAACAGTTACATAAGTAAAATCATTCCTAAAAGACAATCGATGAAATATCTCATCACTTGTAGCCATAGCTTTCCATATAACACTTTACAAGCTTAGAGTATTCATTGCATCATTGTTAAACTGATGCCATTATATGGAAAACTATTCACATTCAACTTTCAATAGTGATGTCATGGGATTTTTGTTGTTCTTTTGTTGACACTGCAGTTTGTCAATGACAAATCATGCACAACCAGTATCTATGAAGCATCTATTCACCATTAGAAAAGTACAGGGCCTAGAGTAAACAAGCAATTAACAGGGGTTAAAACAAGTTGCCTTTAACCCCTGGCTGCCGAGTTTTTTTTCAGGCGCACATTTTCATACGCTTTGAAAAGTGAACGTTGTGCGTGAATTGCGCTCGCGTGGTCCTGGATCTACGTACGGCTATAAAATTACACAGAAATGTAGAATATTAAATTTCCAATCCGTTGGTATAAATATAAGAGCAACTACCTTGGCGGTTTGAGAAATAGACCTTGCTAAATGTTGTCCAAATTTTGTTATCCGTTAAAAACAGTAAAATTTCTCCGCTTTTATCGCCAAGACCGATAAAAAGCACTGTGCTACTAATTTTTTATTTTGGCATCTTAACGGAAAGTGTGAGCGAAGAAAATACAGCCTGATATCTGAACGACATAAGTGTATATGAATTGGATTTATGTGCTTATGCATAACATTATGCGCTCAACATTAAAAATCACTCGCAATAAATGTCAAAAATGGATTTTCTTCCACGACGTCAAACGACAACAGAGAGGATATACGCGTAATATGATAAGGGGGCATAACTCCGTTATTCTTAAAACTAGGTCAATGTAACTCAGATCACATGGAGAGTATTTGTTGTGGATACGGACGCTATATTTTCGTTAGTTTTTGTTCATCGTTAACCAAACTATTCCAATTCAAAGTTCCCCAATAAGAGCGGATACGCTTTGGTAGTTACACAATTTATAAGAAAAGATGACAACGTACTACATGTGAAAGCACGTAATAGCGATTTGGATGGCCCTATCCGATATATAAGTTAGTTCTTAGATTCCCATATTCTCCTGTTTGTGTAGATGTATTTTGACTAATTTTGCATCGTTATTACCAGAGTAATAGCCATATCTTCAAATGTAATGAAATTGCTGAAAATAACACAACATTTTAGTTGACGTCATTGCTTGTTTTGTGAATTTTGCGACGTCGGAAAAAGACGACATTGGTATGCTGATTAGTATATATCTCACCTAATTTCCATTAATTGTGTGAAAGGTCTCGGCTTCTTTGTCAGAATTAACACTCTTTAGACAAAACATAAAATGACTGATTTTTCCGTTTAAATAGTGTCCTGAATATATCAACAATTAGACAGTTTGACTGTGTATCTTTTGTGAGCAACACGCACACCTGTTTGGCATTAATTTAACGTGAAATGAAAGATAACATTTCAAAACACCGAATATATTGTTTAGGATAAGAATTTTCTTTGTTTATGATTATGTAGCTATTTCTCTTCATAAGTATGCAATGAAAGATGCAAACAGATAGCTTTATATATGGAACTAGTAATGCATACTATATGTTAGAATATGGATGTAAGATTTGTCCAAATTAAGACATGACATGGTTTATATATTTTTATTTTTTTTTCAGATAAATATAGTTAGATTTTGATATCCTGTCATCACAATATTTTTAAATCGAATATGAATTGATTACATTATCGAAAACAATGATAGTGGATCAAAAACGCTTCCGCACAAACGCGACACCTGGCCAATCAATTTACACCATTGTTTTTCTATAAAACGACACAAAAATGTGCAAAGAACAAGACAATTCCTTTAAATATGGGTGGATATACATTTCATAACATATATAAATCATGTTCATTAAATATTATCAGTTTTACTTATAAGGTTGAATTAAATCGCCGTTCATTAACCTGTTCATGTGAAACTGCAATATTAGTTCAAATGCATTGAATATTGTTCATCATAGGAACTAAAGTAGTTGCAGTTATGGCTACGTTTGATCTTCTAACACTTGTGTAAAGGTTTAGAATATGGTGTACTGCACTAAATGTGTCAATTTCTTATGTAAATATTATTCAAACAATCAAAAACTTTCAAAGATTAAAACACCGTAAACCCTATATGCTACGTGCACATATGATATGATATTGAACAAGGCTAAATGTAGATACTGAAGTCAGTTTCATGAAAAAGTGTCTGAACTATCCGCAAAATATACACCATAATACTGACAGTGTAATCGGAAGGATTCAAGGCATTGTGTTTACTCTTGTTCAACCGACCTTCACCTCAAAGAAATTGCCCAAATATGTACAACAATGTTGACGTATGACATCCCTACCGATGACCTATTTCTTACAAAATGGCGGCTTTGCTGACAAGGATACACAGGATTTTTCGAGGACCCTTCCATTGATTCAGGGATCGTTTGTACATAAATATGAGATGTAAGTAATCAGAATGATTCTGACTATCTGTGTATTGTTATATGTTTTTATCATTTTTAATGTTAGTAAGAGAAGAAGCCAAAAATGCTGATGATTACAGTTGTCGTTCTGCGTGATTTTGCATCAGTCATGGCGTCACGCTGCACGGAAACTTTGACAATTTCTTATGAATTATCAAATCATTGCATTGTATCTATTTATAATTTCCTATTTCTTGCTACAATACTCTTTCCATGCATATTCCAAAGGTATTGAGCCATTGCAAGCAATGAATAGACGGATGAATGTTAGAAAATTTCAGAAAATGCTACACAGTGTAAAATAGGTTTTTGTCTTTGTTTACATTTCGGAGCAGCGCAGTCTTCGAAAGCACAGCGTTCGTTTTTACACCCAATATGTTTTTCGATCTTATTTTATCTAGACAGTTGGCATTGGTGACAAAGACCAGTTGCAGATTGATTCTTAAATGTATGGGGAATTCATTTATGCATTTTTCGAAGCTGAATATGAAATATACGTGATGTAATAGGCTTCTCAATACCGCCTTCGCTAAACGCGTGATTTTGTAAACACTATCCAATATGGTGGAAAGCTCTCACGGCGCTCGTGTAAGTGCATTTTTCGTAAACATCCCAACCGATTCTAGATTCATCGGCAACGTTTCAGAGTTATCATTAGCGATTTCATGTAAAACTGATATCAGTGATCATGAATATGTTATTTTTGAAATTCAGTACTCCCAGGGATTATCCGATTTTCACATTTCAAAACATACAGCAAATAACGCTGTGAATCGCGATTTAGTGCTGTGTCCAAAGTGGCGACATTTTCGATGAAGCCTATTTTGAAAGGTCATTTTTAGCACTTGAGCTTTGTCTAAAATAATAGTGGATGGTATCAAGAAACAGGAAATTTCCCGCAGAATTCGAAACTGTGAAGTGTATTTGTGTGCGTGGGATATTTTGATTTTTATTGGACTTGAAATTGAGGGTTGAAGGGGAAGGACATATATGTCCCTGTGGCATCCAGGGGGTTAACTGTTCCCCCTGTATACTACTTTACTGACACACTCCTAGACCATTAAATGTTACTCTAGTCGTTTCAAAAACTTACACTAGCCCAAAATTTTTGACTAAGCAGAATTTTCATTACATTTTTCCATTGTCAAATGGCTTTTATCAATTTATTTTACAAGACTGACCAGAATTTTACTGGACTCATGTTTCAGACCAGTGGCTCAAGCAACAGGAGTGTTACTCTTATTTCGGAAGCTGTCACAGATACTACATCAAGATTAGCTTTACGCGGCTGGCAAAACCTCACAAGTTCATAAAGTATCACACCTGATCTGTCTAGACAACAAATGATAAAAAGTCCACTGCCTGACTCACCATCAGCACGCTTGTCAGACTTGCCCAGTCTGTCTGAGGTTCTGCGCGGGTCTCGTCGGGAGGCTGGCGAGTTGGGTCGTCTGCCTTGACTCCGACTTCTGCCTGACCGCCGGCTGGACTTGGGTGGGTCTATCTCAAGGGGAAGCCACCTTTGTTTGGAACCTACAGATTTGGACATTTCATTGGTAAAAAAACCAAACTGACAGAGTAAACTCAAGTCGTTATTAGAAAATTGTGTGAAATATATGCCATATTTTGATAATTAACTATTTATCAATGTTTTAAAACTAAATTATGTATCTTTTACACTGACAATGATTTAAAATATCAGGTTGGCCTTTTTTAAATTTGCATATTTTGTGGACATATATCACCACACATCTCCCAAACATCATTCATAGTATCATTGTTATCCACCATATGCACAAATGTTTAATTATGCAAATTCCATAAATTTTACAAATTCCCCAAATATCCTTGCCTTACCACCAAAACAGGAGGGCTCATTTTCAATGACCAAAAAGACCATATAACGATAATCTCCTAATGTCTCTGGGAGACTTTACCACAAAAATCAAACCAACATACCTTTGATTGCTTTCTTTCCTTTAGGCGTCCGCTGAGATTCGACGGAAGCTATGGAGTTCTCCTTATTTTCTTTGGCAGAGTCATCTCCCCCTGAGTCACTCTGCGACTGACTGTTGTGATTCTGAGAGGCTGGTGGTGTTGGAGGGCCAGTGGAACCAGATGGTTTGGAAGGCTTCTTTGAATTCTGGGTTTGCTGCAGAAGGAACACATGCCATTAGAACATGATTACAATAAGGGAGTTGGGTTTTACACTGCTTTTAGCAATATTCCAGCAATATCACAGCGGGGGACACCAGAAATGGGCCTCACACATTGTACCCACGTGGGGAATCTAACTCGGGTCTTCGGCGTGACGAGTGAACAGTTAAACCACTGGGGTACCCCACAGCCCCAGAACATGATTACAAACATATATAGCAGACAAAAAGCTTGTGTGATTGACAGTGATAAACTGCAGGTCAGCTTTCACTTAGTTGTACACCTGTGACGATATAGGCTAGAATAAGTCTTCAGTAATCCATGCTTGTCATAAGAGGCAACTAAAGAGATTGGGGGGGGGGATCAGACTCGCTGACTTAACTGTGACATTCCTAGTAAAAGGGTGAAGTGATAACATCACTCAGGCTTCCACTACAGTCAGCCATGTTATAGCCATACTGCAGCCGCTGGCATTCAACACAGCTCGCGTGGGTCATCTGGAGGTGTAACTGGACAGTCAACCATCCACCCATACCATCAGGATTGATACAGGCAACAGGTGGTACATGGTCTACCACGGTTGTCAAGCCCACTGACCACTTAGCCATTGTTATACACCACCCTCAACTTAGTACTGTTTTAACACACACACACACCTCCTCCCAGAAGCAATATCGATAACTTCAATGGTTGCCTGTCAAAACTGAGGTCAGCACCAGACAGTGGTTGACATCGTGACTACCACCCATCACCAGGAACAGACACTAGTGGTGGTCTGATTAATTGAAATAATCAAACATTGGTCGCAGTGACTAAACAACCAAGCAATCGAACATGTTTTCTCATTATCAAACGCAACCAAACTGGGAACACTTGCTTGCATCAACAATATTTTTCACAGGTTGGTTTTGTCTGTGTCATTAAATTTACATTTCATAAGCACTACAAGCTCATTCCAAGTCATGATTGAATTTATCCTAAAGAATCCAGGAAATCTGTGTTCCTAACATACTAATCATACTTTAAATATGTGAAATTTGCAAATGGATTTTGTACAATTTGAAAAAAAACCACCCACATTACATGTTTTTTCTTTATTTTTTGTGTGTGCATTAACAAAGATAACAGGAACATTTGATAAATGACACTAACCAAATATTTTAGATGATTGATCGGTTGTAATGAACCAATCATCAATTATGTGAATTTAACCAATACCCAACACTAACAGACACCAAAAACCAGAACTGTCTATCCTGGAATCCTGTCTTTTACAGGTATGTGGTACTGAGAAGTTATTATCGAGTAAATGAAAGGAACCACCAGAGCAACTCACCTCAGAGAGTGCCGGCCAGTTGTCATCGCCCAGAGTGGGATCCTGAAATATACCATTCTTTATCATAAACAAAATTTGCAGACAGCAATCAGGTTCACCTAACAGAATTTCACCATACATTTCACCAATGAACAGTTTTTTTATATTCCTTGTTTACCTATCAACATTTATTACAAGACAGACACGGACAGACAGACAGACACAGAGGCATTTTGTGTCTTGCATATATATATATATGGGTAGACATTGCGATCTGGTAGGATCGGAGATTCTACCAGTAAAATCTGTGATCGGAGTCTCTTCCAGTAGAGATTGCGATCAGAGTCTCTACTGGTAGAATCTCCGATCCTACTAGTAGAGATTGTGCAATCGGAGTCTCTACCAGTAGAGACTCTGATTATATAGAATAACCTATACAATCTCTACCAGTAGAAGCTCAAATCTGATCCTACTAGTAGAGATTGCAATCTAAGTGAATATTTAGAAAAACAAAATTTATTTTCATATATTGTAGTATGACATCTTCCATTGAAAAGTGCACAGTTTGTCCAACTTGATGTTTACAAAAAAAATGAAAATAAAACATTGTTACTTTGTTTTCATATATGATTGTTATTGTAAATAAGTATAACTCTAACCCAAATATATATCTGGCCGATCATTTCTCCACCGTCCTGTTTTGTTGTTGTTATAGTACAGTTATGGGATTACAAAAAAGGCTTGATAAGTAAAGTAGTTATTGCGATAAATGGCAGCTAAAGGTAAATAAAGAAAAAACTAAGGTATTCGGCTATGTATGGGTTAATCAAGATATAGGTTGTATTAACAGTGTTATTTCAAGTTTTAAGGAAAGGTATATTACTATTGATAACCAGTGTTTCTTTGAAAGTATATCAAGTTATTCCAAACTTCGGTTATATAAATCTGTTAAAAGTGAAATTAAATGTGAGGATTATTTATTGCTAATTAGTGTACCAGTTTACCGTATTGCACTCTGTAAGCTCCGATGCTCTAATCATCAACTGCTAATCGAGGAAAGACAAAAGATCGGCCTAGCACGGATCGAAAGATTATGCCCTTTTAGCATTGTACCCATTATTGAGTCTGAATATCACTTCTGCTTAGAATGTAAGTTTTATAATAATCTTCGTCAGGCCCTGCTCCCAAAGTATTATTACACTTCTCCATCACTCCATAAATTTGTACAATTGTTGTCATCTTTGTTGTTTGCCACAGATCAATAAGAGTTTCTACCATTTAAATTGGAAATGGTACTGATAGAATCTCCGATTGTACCAGTAGAGACTCCGATTGCAATCTGTACTAGTGGGATCGGAGATTCTTCCAGTAGAGACTCCGATCGCAATCTCTAATGGTAGAATCTCCGATTCTACCAGATCGCAATCTGTACCCTGACATATATATACACACACACACACACTTTTTTCAGTAGATTAGCCATCATCACACAGTTGCATTACTCAATAAGTAACAGTGCTCCAGCTGTCCAGCTATTTGCAATCATGGACCCCCATGTAACAACAGTTGAGTTTGAAATTAACATAATTCAACTAATTGTAGACAAGTAAAGTTCAGGAAGGACGAGTGACATTTCCTTGTGGACCACCTCCTCCACCATTAAACAAATACCCCTCTGGAGCAGGTGAAATTAGCTGTAAAGATGAGGAGGTACTTCACAAACCTTGGCCTCAGTTTTCACATGGGTGGACTTTAGCGACCCTTTAGTTTCTGCAGAACTGTTTTCTGAAAACAAAAAGAAATATATTTTATATCGCATCAGCATTATTCTATTAATATAATGACTAAGATAATAAAAAAATAAATCATTATTTTCACAGTATTCCGTATTGATCCATGACTACGCAAGCAGTGTCATACCATCTGTCCCAGCAACATAAAATGTCAAATTATTTGGAGCATACAACATTGATCCGTTCTTTGACTTTATCACATGCAACCAACCTAGATCTAAATTAGATATGAAGTTTCCTGACTCAACAAAATGAGCATATGATACGTTCTGTTGTCTACATTTTAAACATGTGTAATATGGAATATATGTGCTATCTGGTAACAAGCCTGTATTATCCACGAGGGAGACAAGACTATTTACACGTCAGCCAGCTCAGTCCCAGCAAGGTCAGAAGAGGCTTAAAAGTAATCATGTCTTAGTCATGAAAACCAGTGCTTGATAGCACGAATAATGACCCCTGGTCCTGGAGCATGCTGACCGCCAAACAGCCAGGTCACACAGTGTAACCCTCTTGTCAATACTAGTCAATAGCCAGCTCTTAAACACAAACATGGGAAACAGGGCCTATTCTGGTAACACAAGCATTGGGGCATTCTAACACATTTCTGCATCAAAACCTGTATACTATCACGAGTACAACTACAAATTAAGGTAAACTAAATGAATAATGTACAAACACAACTAAATAAATTATGTACAAACACATCTGTCAATATGCTTGTGGTAAAAAAAAACCTTTTCATATCACAATGATATCCATAAAAGCTGAAATTTTCATGAAAAATCATGAGATAGTTAGCTTGAATGAACACTGACCGTAATAAATACAGTAATGAAAATCACAAACTGTGGTAAAACCTGTCTAAACTGGTCACTAGGTCAGTCCAAAGCAGCCCACAATAACACATACAACTTTATAAATTTCATGAAACCAACAGAATATTACACCTCTGATACCAACAACATTAACATCTGGCACAACTCCGGTGAAGAAAAAGAGCAAGTAAACTGCAACTGGAGTAAGCCGCACACGCCAGTAAACAGCAAGTACCATCTCCATTTTTACCATTTTATAAGAATTATATTGTAGGATCAACCACAAGTTCAACATTCTAAATAAAAATAATCCTCATCACCAAAGGATTTTATCAAAACCTAATTTTTAAACTAACGTAGATTCACCTCTGGGTAAATACAAATAATATATCCCTCTGGCCATAGATTAAAATGTTCTAAATTCTGAATCCAGACTCTGTGTCTCAATAACCTATAGATAATTCACGACTTGACAACATTGCAAATGAACTGGTAGATGGTAAAAGACAACCACAATGTGTTCACAATGACCTGATATACGAAGTGCCCCTGAAGCCACAAGACAATTATTTTCTCACAACAATGATACAGTCAGCCTCAGGCCAGAGGACTGCTATGTTTTACAATCACTGCATACCTACAATCCTCCATAAAAATAGACCAAGAGTAATTCAGTTCATTGGTGCAGTTGGACCAAAGCACATTTTATGACAGCACTACTAATTTACTGTTTGCATTATTCAATAACTATTAACATTTAGCCAATAAACATGATCAAATTAGGTAACTTCTGTGGAACTGATTGTTATATACCTTCAAATTTACGGACGTTTCTTCTCATGAATTTGGTCTTTCATCACAAAAGTTGTTAAATGTCATAAAAGAAATTTATGCTGGCCTGCTTACCAGTAGCTAGAACCATTTTCTAACTCTAGTCTAATGTAAAGGCCCACGTTACCACGGTGCAGTCACCATGGTAACAATACTGATTTTACATATTGCGCTATACTAACAGAGTCCTACTGATACAGATAGCATGATTTGAGACCAGATGGATAAATATAATTCTACAACGGTACAACAAACTACATTTATAACAAACATGCATGTAATCAACTGGGTTTTTTTAAATCAGAGCCACTTGCTGTATATTTTTGCCAGTTAATGACTTTAATACACAATACAAGTAACTAATTCGGCCTTCAGGAACCCACGAGTCTCTGCAATACAGGTGAGAATAGGTCAATATTAAGGGTGCATGGTATTATCATAATGATATATCGGTTTATTGAGGTACGATACATATCAACAGAGGTACAGATAAGCTGCGTATCTGCATAAATTACGCAAATATTTATATGAAAACTCAATTCCTATTAAGGCTGTTGCGTACAAGTACGCTTGAAATTTTTAAATACCCAATAAATGTGATCTTACATGCATACACACAAAAATGTCCAATCTTAGCATGCTTACCGGTGGATAGATAAAATTACTGATGTATATTGAGATATTCTATTTCAGGACATGAACTTGGCAACTTGCAGTATCTCTGATCGTTCCTCATATTGCAGATCAAACATTAATACCAAACACTAACTTTTAAACTTTACTATATTTTTACAATTAATGGAAAATGGCAAAATACCCAAACGAGTTTGAGTTAAGTGAGCAAAATTTCTTTGGTTACTCAAATGAAAATTAGGATACCCAGTTGAGATGAACACAAGAGAGTACATAACTCAATGACCCCAAAAGTTATCTGTAGCTCTGTATCAATATATCATTTTTGAATGCTTGGTAAACTGGGTGATGTCAAATGGTGATTTGTATCATGTGCTTAAAACTGAAAGAGAAGTTACTACCATTATGAGAATACTGATTGACTATACATACAGTTTCTAAATTAAGAACTTGATACATGTATATTCAGTTATCGATATTACATACATCTTTAGTCAGTAAACATCCCAAAACTCACCACCTGTTGCTCATCGAACAGTACATCAGAGTTAATTGCTGTTGTTTAATGTCACAGATGGCATTCACATATACAAAATTTATCAAAATATGATAGACGTGTACAGAAAAATATATTGCTTGTACATGAGTGAGTACGGCTTTGCACCGCTTTTAGCAACATTCCAGCAATATTTCCATGGGGACACCAGATATGGGCTTTAGACATTGTACCCATGTGAGGAATCGAACATGGGGCCTTCGGCGTGACGAGCGAACACTTTAACCACTAGGCTACCCCACCACCCCTTGTAAGAGTTTAAAACAAAAATACATATCACACAGCCACTTAGTCTGCAGTTCACTGGTGGTTATAGATCAATACATCCAATTTGTCCAGGTTTACTTGTTCAATTGTGTGTTCTGCATGTGAACATGTGTTAACTTTAGTTGTGTTGACTATCTTCAGCAGCTGTGAGGATGGATTGCAGCTTTTGTTAGACACTCAATACATCTACCATGCTTATGATGCACTGCAGGGAAGATTCTGCTTTACAGAACATGGATTAACAGCTGCAGACCTTGTAAAATGTGTGCCACTCATAGTTAAAATCTGAAATCTTACATGGCACATAAACATGTTCTACATTATTCTTAGACTGGCTTATCCAATTTTTGACACGTTTTGAAACGCAATGTTTCAGAGCTGAATAAACCGACAATGGCAGATTTATTGCGACTTATGACGCATGCACAGTCTCCCTGGCACCAGACACTGTGACGGTAGAGGTATGAGGTTCAACCAACTGACTGCCACATTCCTCCATCTTTATTTCAGTCAGTGAAATGGAATCGGCTTTGTCAGGAGTGAGTGCATGATGTTGCATGGCAGTCATCAACACTGGATTTGTATTACGGCTGACAGCCAATTTCTCAGGTCAGACAGGTCACATAACCAAAGCTACACATCTTCATGGCATACCACACATCAGCCAGGTCACACACAGTACATGCCCAGTCCCCAGTGTTACAGGACAGTGGATACTCTAGCCCAAAAGAAGAATGCGATGTACTATGAACAGGCTGAGTAAACAGATGGGCCTGAGGTTTGAAGCTCTCTCAGAGCTAAGATAGTCGTAAGTTACTGCTAATGTGTGGCACTAACGACCATCTTAACAGTAAGAGTGCTTCGAAAAGCTAGGTCCTGGAGTCGACTGGCCCAAAATGTTCTTCACATCATTTTTAGACCTTTTTATTGTTAGCATATACAAGCAGAACTTGCATGAGCTGAACTGACAAAATGTCACTCAACAAGTAGCTAAGACAAGTGTCGAAAAAATGAGGTCATTAGCTCAAAAGCCTTTGGCTAACTTTAATAGTTGTTTTTGCCCCTTGTCATCATGGTTGATTAAACTGCCAGTCCATATATATAACATTTAGGAATGAATGTCAAGGGGCCACTGTTAATCTGATGTCAAAATACTTATGAGACAGTAAAATAGTTCATAGAACTCACTACTCACAAGTTGCAAGACGGTGGTTTGATGGTGGTTTTGCACACATAAATTATTCAATTGTTGGTAACAAAACTGCAGACATCTTGCATCCTGAGGTACTGTTACAGTAGTAGTGTATTCAGGTACCCTACTGACATCATGGAGAACACCAAACTGAGAACAAAGAACTCCTACTGAGGGAGTGAATGAAACCTACATTCATGAACACATGACTGATGTGTATGGGAAGGATGCCCCTCAATATTCCACTGTGGCAAAATGGGTGGCTGAGTATAAGCATTAGTCTGTCGTACAGACCCTGAAGCAAATATATCCAACAAAGCCCACGCAAGTCTAGAAAATGTGGCAAGTCTAGATTTCCTCAGCTTCTGAAAATGAAGAAAGTCTCAGGGCTCCTTTTCATTATATATTTTTTATTTTACTATGAACTTTTTTCAGTAAAATATGTTCATTTCAGAGACTAGTTGTTAGTCTATATAAGCATGGACGTACGTTGCTTCAAGGTGATCAACGATCAGGTTTGACCTACAGTTGTTCTCACTTACAATTCCATCGCAAAAGTTGATTGGAGTGTGAGTTGTGTTTTATGCTGCTTGTATCAATATTCCAGAAATGGGCTTCACACATTGCACCCATGTTAAAAATTGAACTTGGGCCTTTGGCGAGAAGGGCAAGCATGTTAACCACTGGGCTACCCCACCGCCCCTTGATAGGTGATTACAGGGTGACAAAATAGCTTCTGAATGTAGCAATTCCTTGGCAAATCCAGACAACTTTCATGCACGTCTTGTAGCTCGAGATGAAATGTGGATCACCACTGGCACCCTGATACCAAACAAGAGTCAAAGCAGTGGAAGCACAAGACTTCCTGCACAAAGAAGTTCAAACCTCAACCCTCTGGCAAGATAATGTCCACAGTTTTGGGTGGGGAATTCCAAGGGACTTTTGATGAGTGATTACAAACCACCTCAACGGACAAATAAAGGTGCCTCCAGAACTGTCTTAATGAAGAAACTGAGAAACGCAATCAAAGAAAAGTGCCTCTTATTTGTATATGGAGTTCTATTAACCTTTAGACCATTCCATTTAATGGGTCCCATAAGGAAGAAACTTAAAGGATGTTTAACTTTGAACACTGAAATCTATCATTAATAGTTGATGTTCAACATGTTCAATGCCCATTTCTGACATACAATTATCAAATAACTGACTTTTTGAAAATAATCCTCCTATGTGCAGATATTAAGACGCTGACAGTGAAGCTGACAGAAATCAGCTCCTACCTATGTCATCTCGACTTGCTAATCAATCACGGTGAATGTACTTGTGAACCAGTAACCTATGTATTACCATCATATCCAGGTCATGCACAATGTATTCACGGAGAAAATGCAAGGACGTGTATCAGCTGCAACAAATGCTTCTAACATAAAGAAGTTTCAGCTGCGAAACTTCTACAGAATGTCTCTGCATCCTTCCAGTAGGTGTCCAACAGGAAGCACTAGAATATACTGGTACAGACATCTGGTCATGCACGGCTCCCATACCTGGACGTTTATCTCAAAGTGAACGAATGAGGAAACAAACCCACTGTCTTGTCAATACTGAATGCCGGTGTGCACAACAGGAAAACCCATTTCGGATGATTACATAGTTTGTGGGTTAGCTTGTGGGTCGTCGACAAATGAAGCTGAATTATCCTTGCAGTCAAGAAAGTGTTGAAGAAATCCCACTCAAGTTTACCGGTTCACATGTTTACTGATATATCAATCTCCTTTCCCATGATCAATAGTGTAAATGGTCAAAGATGACTCATTCTTTATTTACAACTCTGGAAATCTCTCCCGTCACGTTTAACATGTTGACCATTCTGAAGTTTTCATGACAATAAGTGAGGCGCTGCCATCATGATTGACTTACTGAGATAGTTCGTAACAGACCGTTCTCATCTAATGATGATGTTACATTAATATATTCATTGTACACAAACCACAAAACATGTGACTGTAGAACAATGCGAGTATACAGTGATGTCACCTCTCCTTTAGTGTACAGATAGTTCAACACAGTTCAAGCACTGACTTCAATAATTCAATAGGATGAATCTTCAAACAATGAGTGAAAATGGACGCTTTTAGCATTCCAGCGACTTCACCAGAAATGGGCTTCACACATTGTTTTCATGAGTTGATACCAACGAGGATGAATCTTCAAACAATGAGGACCAAACATGGTATGAACATCATTGTAAACTGTCAAGAGGACTGACTGTATATCCCTGTCTATAATGACCCTAACTACAATGCACCTGAAATAACCCCCCTGTAGAAACCTTCAAATACATCAGCTTTCAAGATGATTTTCAACCTGAAGAGAATGTAATTCTTTAATTTGCAACTATGAAGCACTGGAATATTTGGGAGTACTTTGCCCATTGTTATGCTTTAAATGCTAACCTATAACCTGCTCAATGATCGGAAACATCTAAGTTTGTAAAATTTCATTTGGTTACAGGTCAATGATAATATTTTGCAGTTTATTTCATCACAATTACATCATATGATTACATATTCACATAAGCGAATAATGAGTGAGTCAGTGAGTGAGTTTAGTTTTACGCTGCACTCAGAAATATTACAGCTATATGGCGGTGGTCTGTAAATAATCGAGTCTGGACAAGACAATCCATTGATCAACAGCATGAGCATCGATCTGCGCAAATGTAAACCGATGACATGTGTCAACAAGTCAGCCAACCTGACCACCCGATCCCGTTAGTCGCCTCTTACGACAAGCATGGGTTACTGAAGGCCAATATTCTAACCTGGACCTTCACGGGACAAGCGAATAATGAATACCAGTGACAAACCACTTCCTGATTGGATCCTATTGGAGTCTTATTGACGGAATTAACTTGATGGCATTAGCATGGCTGAAGATTATTTGGCTAACTGGAATAGGGCAGAACACAATGTAATAATGCCCCATTACTAATAATAGACATTTCCACCTGATAGGCTAAATGTATGTTAGACTTTTTGACCCTGCAACATTGCAGAACATTTAGTACATGTTATGTAGAATTTCATGAACATTTAGTACATGTTATGTAGAATTTCATGAACATTTAGTACATGTTATGTAGAAATTCATGAACATTTTTCGGAGGTCAGGCGAAAATACACAAGATCAGATATACTAGTGAGAATGTGAAGTCAGGGGTAGAAATAACTTTAAAATTGCTATTGTACTCTGGTACAGTGGCACATGTAAAATCACTTGCCCTGATAATATTTCCACTATACCGGCCGATTTTCTTGTTGATCTTTTAAATAAACAACATAATTAACATTGGAAAGTCAACTGGACACCGGTACAACGTGATATACAAATTAGCTTGCCCGACACAGAAACAACACTGGACTCGGACGTCGGGCAATGGGTTATTTCCACCCCTGGAACTACATGAAAATACTGCTTTACCCATGAAAGTGACATGTCATTAGCTACTGGGTTTGGATAACAACAACAAGCAGATAATATTTATGCAAACCGAAAATAGCTTTTCTTATTTTAGGATATTTTCTGAATGAACTTTAAATATTCCACGACCTAGGTGGAGAATGAAGCCGTTGTACTTGCCATACTGAGCGAGCGAGCGAGTGGACTTCAGTTTTATGCCACAAAAGGAGCTTCCAGAAAAGGGCTTCACACAGTGTACCCATCTTGGGAATCAAACCCAGGTCTTAAGCATGACGAGTGAATGCTTTAACCACTAGGCTACCCCACCACCCCGTTTTGGCTTGAAAATTGAATCATGCATGTACAGAAGGTGTTATATCACTCTCAAAAATTTCATTTATGATTTAAAAACATACAGAACTTTCAATGTATTGCCACCTATATACACCATATCAATTAATGAACACTTAAACCAGTAGTAATGTTACGAAGTACTGTTGTGTAAGTTTACCTTGCGTGGAATTAACCTCCATATTGTCAACAAGGAAATTCTTCTCTCACGTTCTGTCACAGCAATATCACCAAACCCTCAGTGTGGAGAAGAAGCATCACTAGAGATTCTCAAAGTGGTCCATTTCTCATGAAAGTCGCTTCACCTTGTCTAGCTACTATGTAGTTATCAGTTATCAATCAGTGTTGCAAGGTTACGATGTGAATGAACAAGGATTCAAGTATTCGTTTCTATATGTCCATCTGTATAAAACCATTTGCGTTGGGAGAAAATCACAGTTGACTATTCTTTAATGCAACCTTGAAATATTCTCAGTGGAATAAAAGACATCTTTTATATTTCTTCAAATTGGAAAATTTATCAGATTATAATTGGGACATCCACTTCAAGCAGCTGATGAGCATAAATATGCAGGTCAACACACTGCAAGAAACCATTAAGTTCAAGCCAATAGATTGTTAACTTAGAATATACTGTAATATGTTGACATCTGTACCGAGGGCCAGTAATTAATGCTACAGCTTGCAATGTTTCTATTGCAGATCTTTTTGAAAGAAAATACGACACTACACTGCTTATTAATTGCATAGAAGTGTAATGGCAGACAATACTCCACGTTGTCTGACTCTAAAGAAGTGTACAGCAGACGACATTCCACAAACAGCTGACTTTCAGAGTACTGCAAGAGCACTGCTTGCCAACTGTATAGAACTGCAGCAGCAGACACCTCTTCACAGTTAGAGACTGTATGGAAATTCTATTGCAGATGTCACTCCAAACTTTTACGACAGACCAAAAAATTCCACTTCATTCTATGTGGACAGAACTGCTACCGAATCAGCCGATACACTTCACTGACTGCTGATGTGTAGAGGGCTGCACACGACACACTAAACGAACTGTCGTGGCAGATGTTGCTGATCAAGCCAATACGGTGACACACATCAAACAATCCTGTTAATCTCTGCATCATAACACAAAGCAGACAGTTGTGTGTTTGTTTTTTGAAAAATAGTGGTGACATTTAGATTGAGCAATGACTTATTCATGACAACTGCTTGAAAAGTAGTATCCACATTTTCATGGCACAAAATCCTCCAGGAAAAATACCACAAAACATCACGCAGCTGCTACACGTCACACTCCATATAATAAGTTCAAAACTCAAAGGAATCTGAAAATTTTAACTCTTCCCTCCAGTACACTATCCCGTGAATCCAGTGTTTGCTTAAGCAAATGTCAACACAGGTGTAGGTATCGTACTGCTGCAACCATATGTTCGTTCAGGGCAGACGTGGAGAAACTGGTCACAGCTAGATATGATCCTACACAAGTGTGTCAACCTGCCCCTCAAGCTAAAGTGACACGCAAGTCATAAACTCAGGCTTTTCCCCACCCCTGCCAAAGAAGATGGTCTCCTGAAGCTGATCCATGGCTGCACTGACACACTCTGTCACAATCAGATGGTTAGCACAGTAGTGTCACAGTGTGGTCACGATACCATAAACAAAACCATAAACAGAAGAATGACATGCCTGATTAGGTAGTGGCATTTCTTCAATGTGAAAGCAGCTGTCAACTGGGGCTTTCAACTAGTAAATTGTCTTGGACAGTGACTGGTAATCCACAATTGCAAACTACACTAAACACTGTTTATAAATTGAGTTCTTTGCCGCTTTTTCCTGCAATATCATGGCAGGAGACACCAGAAATGGGCTTCACATATTGTACCCATGTGGGGAATCGAACCTGGGTCTTTGGCGTGACAAGCGGACACTTTAACCACTTGGCTACCCCACCACCCCTTATAAAAAGACCATGCTTCGTTTATTGAAAGGTCAGTTTTGTGTGTGTAGTTGTGGGTTTGTGTGTGGTCATCCAAGCCACTTGCTTTATATTCTATTCCAAATGCAGCTACAACAGACTAAAATTGGTGGCCCCTTTAAGGTTGCCATAACCATTGTCTGCTAAATTTGTTTCCATGATGTGTCTTGGCTGTGGTGGAGTGATTGTACTTGCAGAGTGAGTGAGTTTGGTTTTATGCTGTTTTTTGCAATATTCCAGCAATATCACGGCGCGGGACCAGAAATGGGCTTCACATATTGTACCCATGTGGGTAATTGTCAATTTGTTGCGCCCCACACAGATTATGAATATTGGGAGGCATAGTGACTCTGTCCATGTTTTGGGGAATCAGTCTAACTTTGTGAGTTTGGAATAGATTTTGACCATAAAATAATTCCATTACTTATTCTAACTAAAGCAAGGGCTGTTAAAGCATATCTGTGATATTGTCCTCGGATAAAATGTTATGTAGAGCATGGTTATTGTATTTAAAAGTTTTATGGATTCAAGTTTCAAATATTGTGTCAGCTGTGGGAAAGTTTAACAAAAGTGTTCAGTTAGATAGACAGGAGCTAGGTGTCACATAAAAACCTGCTTCTGCCACTGTTAGCCATGTTCCAACAATACCGTAGTGCCGGCACACCAAGGTTTTCAAGGTGTTCAGAGCTACCAATGACTACTTCAGCCGCAAGGCACCTTTTACAGTTGATAAAGTGTTATCTGACCTAAACAATGGTGATTACAACAAAAATGTATAATTGATCTGACTGATATTTGTTTCCAGGTTTACAGAGTGAGTGAGTTTGGTTTTATGCTGTTTTTTGCAATATTCCAGCAATATCACGGCGCGGGACCAGAAATGGGCTTCACATATTGTACCCATGTGGGTAATTGAACAAGGGAATTCAGCATGACTAGCGGATGTTTTAATCCTTAGGCTACCCTACCTCCCCTTGTTTTGGTAAGCCAAACATTCATGTAAGTCCACTGAAGAGCAAGGACTAGTGATAAAATATCTATTGTTCACAAACCACTTGTATAAATATCACTGGTGAGTAAGTGAGTACAGTTTGTTTTTAGCAATATTCCAGCAATATCACGGCGGGGAGACCAGAAATGCGCTTCACACATTGTACCTATGTGGGGAATCGAACCCAGGCCTTCAGTGTGACAAGCGAACACTTTAACCACTGGGCTACCAGATTAATTAACTACAAGTGACAAATGTGGGTTCAAGCCTACTTTGAACAGTTGTCCAGTAACAATTATGGGTCAACTTGTGGGTGGAAAACCTTGAAGTGATATAGGTCTCCCATACATAATTCTTTTGTGAAATTCAGGAGTAAATTGTCGAGGACTCTTTGTAAAATGTGAAACATCTGTTCATCAGAAAGCTGATTTCGACACTGGCAAATTGATCTGAGCATTTACTTAACAGAGATATTGGCCTGTATTATGTCCTTGACAGGAAACATGTCTTCATATCGAACTGTTGTACAGATACATAAAACATGACCACAGAGATATGTCCAGCTATTTCAATGTAATAACGACGTTTACAGAGATGGGTCTGAAGCCTCAGTTACACCACCACATGTTCCCACTAGATATGTAAAATGGCAACAAAGCTGTGACACTGATCGTAGGCGTACTGGTCCCATTATCATACAATTCCTTCATTAATTCAGTTTGTTATTCACGATCACTGGAATCAAACATGTACAAACATTTTTCTAAAGTGTTTTTTACTTGGAACTCATCTCTTATTCAAAGTGATCATTTCTGTGAAGCATTGCTTCTTGGCTCTACCAAACATATCTTTCAACCTAAGCAATCATGTTTGTATTTTAATTCCTTTACATTAAACAAAGCATTCCTGAATAAATATTCATATTCCGTGAAACATATATTCACCTCAGAGTGTATTCATTGCAGCCTTTGTGTATACATGAAGACTTATCGTTATTCACTTACTACTAATGACATGGAGGGAGGGAGATTGTCTGACTCAACCCAAATCGGCAGATACTGACATAAACTGACTGAATATGGTTTTACGCCGCATTTAGCAACATTCCAGCAATATCACAGCGGGGGACACCAGAAATGGGCTTCAAACATTGTACCCATGTGGGGAATCGAACCCGGGCCTTCGGCGTGACTAGCGAACACTTTAACCACTAGACTACCCCACCACCCAAACTACTGATATAAACAGCTAATGCCACCCAACAGTTGCAGGTGATGCGAAATGGGATTTAACGTTGTACTTAAGAATACTTTGCTCACATTATACTGACTCCGAGCCGACTAGTACTTGTTTTACCCATTAATGCCGAACAACCAGGCAGGGAACCATATTTTAACATCTTTTGGTATGATGCAGCCGGGGATCGAACCCGCGCCCTTCTGCTCTTGCTCTCCGGGTGGACGCTCTAACCACTACACTACGGAGGGGGGTTACTAACTGCTGCACTTTGGTCAAGTGAGCAGTCCTGACAGTATCAATCGACAAATACATAGCTCCTACATATCCGAATAAAACATATATAGTGTGTGAGTTTTATGCCACACTCAGCAATATTCCAGCTATATGACAGCGGTCTATAAGTAATCGAATCTGGACCAGACAATCCCGTGATCAACAGCATAAGCATCGATCTGCACAAGTGGGAACCGATGACATGTGTCAACAAAGTTGGCGAGCCTGACCACCCAATCATGTTAGTCGCCTCTTATGACAAGCATGGGTTACTGAAGGCCAATTCTAACCCGGACCATCACGGGTCAATAAACCATATAACCATATATATGGAAATAGAACTTTTTCAGTACTCATAAATATTTCATATGTATATGGAGTTCAAATGATTGAGGCTTCTAATACTTACCAGTTTAATAAGGAAATTTCAATAAAATAAACATGTAAAACCTACTCCTTTGACAAGTTGGCTGATACTCTTTATGGTTTAGATGCTATCATCAGAATCCACAGGAAGTTTCAAGCATCCACAACAAAATGGCACCTCCATATTTATCTGCCTTTGGAAAATTTCTTTTGGGGCTTCAGAAATCAGACGTGCTTCCCTAACTCGCATTAAATATGTAGATGTGTTAATACCGACAGTTCACCTTCTCTGATGATGTCTCCTGACCTTTATGCTGAGAGTTAGTGAGTATGGTTTTACACAGCTTTTAGCAATATTCCAGCAATATCACGACAGAGGGCAGTAGAAATGGGCTTCACACATTGTACCCATGTGGGGAATCAAACCCGGATATTCGGCGTGACGAGTGAAGGCTTTAACCACTAGGCAATCCTACCTCTCCTTATGCACAGAGGTATTGGTTTTAAATAATGTTTTGGCATTGAAAAGGACTGAGTTATTAAGTTATCAGACTTACCAAGACAATACGGACAATGTAAATGTTAAATGAGACTAACAGCTGTCACGTTCCTGGAAAAACATATTATGAACAAGTCTACAAAACCCCATCACATCACATGACATTGCAACAGATGGGAATTAAATCCTTTCACCTTGGGTCACTTGACATCCTTGATTATCCAGCTTATCCAATCTCCCTTTTATCTTGATCAAGAGTATTACCACAATCACCACCAAACCCTCATTTAAAAAGTGACATCAACACCTCCATCATTCCTAGCACAGAAATGCTTGTGTTCTTGACATATTTGCATGGTTAGAATAGTTACACTGCTACTGGCATCGGGATCTAAACAAAGCTTTGGCAGGGAACAAGTCCAGGCTATTTAAGATAACAGAATCACCTGAAAAGTGAGGATGCCATCAGGTGACAGCATTCTAATGATGTGTCAAAGACGAAGTCCTTACATTCACACAAACCTACATCAGTAAGTGAGTGAGTGGGAGTGGATGAGTGAGTGGGAGTGGATGAGTGAGTGGGGGTGAGTTTGTGAGTGAGGGAGTGAGTGGGAGTGGATGAGTGAGTGGGGGTGGGGTGAGAGTGAGTGAGTGGTGAGTGAGTGAGGGTGTGAGTGAGTGGTATGGGTTTATGCCGCTTTTAGCAATATTCCAGCAATATCACTACGGGGACACCAGAAATGGGCTTCACACATTGTACTCATGTTGGGAATCAAACCCAGGTATTCGGCTGACGAGTGGACACTTTAACCACTAGACTACCCCATCGCCCCAAAAACCCTACATCAAGCACCACTGGTAAGTAATGCAGTATTGAATTTCGAACACACTTACCTACTATCATTACAGTGTGATGTTATGCAAGCCACCAAATCACAGCCAGACTAACTGTGTCGTACATGTACAAGAAATGTACAGCTGGGGACATTCTAAACAAGGATCCCTAAGAGACACTGACACTCAGCGTTCAGCCTTAAAACAGTCAAAATACGTTTCAGTAATCGGTGATCTGCCTCAGGCAGTAAGATTAGTGAGTCATTAAAAGTGTAAAAGCTCCTGAAGGTTTCAACACAACAGGTAGTCAACTTTTCCAGAGAATTCTCAACATTTCATGAAACCATCTGATCACACACATTCTTTGAATGTCTTTCACGTCATACAAATCATGAAATGAGATTTGTATTTCTGTCACTAGATATTTTATCTGAAGAAACATTACATTTCTGGAAATAGGACAGACTGACAGTGACTCACTCACCGCTGACAGAAACTCATTCCTGCAGCAACAAATCTACAGCAGGTTTCTGTACATACTAACTTCTTACAGTCCTCATCATGCTCATTTTGATGACATCTAGGTAAGGTGTAAAGCAAAGGAATTGAGGAGAGTGCATTTTGTGATTCCCTGTTAAAAAAACCCCATCTATCACAGAATTTTTTTCCTGAAATGTCCTGTAAACACTAAGGGAGACAACTCTAGATTATAGTTTTCTTGGCAATGATTCAAGTCGGCATCAAAGAGTCTGCTACCTGAAACTTAACAATGGCTTTTGTTTGTGATGACAGTTTTCTGAATATTCACATTTTATACATGATCAAGCATTATGCGTCATATGTACCCCTTCTTTTTCAAAGGTGTCAGAATGAAACATGAATGAAACATGAATCAGAAGAAGATGAGGCTCCAATTATTTGAAGCGTTTTCAGGTCACTTAAAACTTCAAAACTAACTATATCTGATCATATAAGACAAGTACACTGATGGCAACTTCTTATTTATGGTATATCACCTGAAGAAGGGGCAAGGAAGTGGCCCAGAAACGTTGTGTTATGCAATAAATAAGAACTTGCCATCCATATACTTGTCTTATATATTCACCAACTTCTAAATGCCTCTCAAGAATCTAATTATATCTGATCATGTGGATAAAATATACATGCATCAGATTCACTGGTTGTCAAGCCATTTAAAGCGAACATATTACACTATCTACCCAGACAGCATATTAAGCAGGAAGAACATTTCCTTCTTTAGCCACCTGAACTTATTTCATTCAACGGCATATCACACCACAAATATGCACCTATCACTGTCCAATGGTTTCAGTGCAGGTCATGGCAAGTGAACCAGCAGAAGGGCATTAAGTGTGATTCATGGAAGTCATCCTTGTCTCTTATTCACACAAGATTCACTGTTCAACTGATGGGTTGGCCTGAAAAAGGAAACCTATTTATGAAGGCTATCATAGTGTCCCTTGGCCTAATAATGAGGGTTGAAAAATGTATCTCCTAAGCCACTGACAGTTTTGTCAACGTTTTGCAACAGCTATTTGCACTAAACGTTTGAATACCACTCTATTAAATGACACATATTTTCATTGTACATATACTCAATTCTCTGTCGTATTATCACTGATCAGAAATTCAGTACGGCTGGTACATGAAATGTGTAGGTAATATATTAAAACGTGCACAATTGGCTGCCCATACATATGGGGATTTTTGACAATATGCAAATATTTAGCAGGTATATAACAGGTGAGAAACAATGTTCTAGAAATTGTAAAATAAACACTCACAAACAAATTACGTCAATCATCACCCACTTACTATGATACAATGTTCAAATATGGTTTAAAAACACAGGAAATCCCTGAAACCTTATGTTTTCTTACCTATAAGGGTTTGTTGGTGTGTTTTGTGTAAAACTAGTGTATGGATAAATGGTTTATATTTTTGTCAAATTTCTACAATGACTGTATTTTAATCATGATAAATTAAGGATTGACATAAAAATTGAATTTTCAACATTTTTAATAGAAAACTTTAGGGTTTTTCACCGAAGCTATGCTTGTATAAGCACATATTCCAGGGGACTTTCCAGCTTCAATTTTTCATCCGATAAATCAAAAACACACTCACATTCATACAGAATTTCAATATCTATAATGACACTGTTACGTGTTGCAAATATCAATTTAACATTTTACGAACCTGCAGTGTCTACATGCAGTTTACCTTCACAATGATCAGATTATTTTAATATTCATGACAAAGCTCATATTTAGTTTAATCATATTCATTGACCAAGCTATTTATGTTTCCTTGCTGAAAAATGGCTTTTTCAAGGTGAGGTTTTACATTTTGTGCTGCATGCATGAGAATATTTATAGTGCTCATATGCCGCGCATAAATATCCCACTCAGCATGCATGTGTATGTGTGGCTGCTGCTATGAGTATTAGCCCAGACTTAATTTTAGCTGGTTTTATAGTGCTAGCCATGAGATACCATGAATAAACCAAACGCAAGTCAAGTGAAGCATGAATATTTCTTGCCCCACTCAGACACTGTGAAAATACTCTTGGCAAGGGGTACAGTGATATTGTTGATGTTCAGAGCTTTGAGCGATGCCCGCCATTATACTGACTAAGAAATCTTTTTATAATAATTTTCTGATGGCGCCAAAAATGAAAATATAAAAGAAAAAGGCACGGGCATGTTATCACATGTCACAAATGGAAAAAATCGCCATAGTTTTGCTTCTTTTCGTGGTTTATCTGGGCGTTATAAATGTAAGCTTGCATTTTCATTCAAAAATACATTTATTTAAGTTGTAGTTGTATTATTTGAATAATATACTCCTCACAAAAATAAGCAACAAGTATTTTTCAGTGTAATATCTTTATCAATTTCGATGGCCGACATGTTACTGAAAGGTAAATATTCAAAGTCCTTGTTGTACCCATTAATGCATGGGATCGAACCCACTTCATTTTAATGGGTGATAACCTTCGAAGAATGAGTTGTTAGCGATGTTGTTTAGCTTTCTGGACGGATGCTCTAATCACTACACCATGGAGGAGGTCACTGCTTTTTCAAATTCTCATCCAAACAAATCAATAATGTCAATATTTTTTTTCTCTTTACGTCAATAAATATCTGCATATTTTTGTATGGTGATTCATGTGTACTTTAACATTAAATTACACATGCATGACTTTTACAATTATAATCTGTGCCTTTGTGAAAATAGGCGTGCCTATACCTTTTGATGATCCAATTAAGCTTAACCCATCACAACAATTGTCATTTCAACTTGTTTACAGAGGTACAGATAAGCTGCGTATCTGCGTAAATTACGCAAATATTTATGTGAAAACTCAATTCCTATTAAGTCTATTGCGTTCAAGTACGCTTAAATTTTTGTAAATACTCAATAAATGTGATCTTACATGCGTACAAACAAAAATGTCAAAACTTAGCTTGCGTCCCGGGGGATAGGTGAGGTGAGGTGAAATTGGGTTTAACGTCGTGCTTGAGAATATTTCACTCATATGACGACGTGCATGCGTGTGTATGTGTATGTGTGGCTGCTTGTACTAGCCCAGACTTAAGCTGATTTTACCCGGGGGATAGATAAAATAACTGAGTTATATTGAGAGGTTCTATTTCAGGACATGAACTTGACAACTTGCAGTCTTTCTTATCGTTCCTCATATTACAGATTAAATATAAATAAACACTAACATTTAAGCTTGTTATATTTTCAAAATAATGGAAAATGGCAAAATACCCAATTGAGTTTAAGTGTGGTGAGTACAATCTATTTGGTTACTCAAAGGAAAGTTAGGATACCCAATTGAGATGAACACAAGCGAGTACATAACTCAATGACCCAAACAGTTATCTGTAGATCTGTGTTTAATAAACCTGTAAACATCATGTAAACCTGTTACGTAAGAGCTGGATTTCTAAATTAAGTGAGTGAGTTTAGTTTTATGCCACACTCAATATTCCAGCTATATGGCGGCGGTCTGAAAATATTCAAGTCTGGACCAGACAATCCAGTGATCAACAGCATGAGCATCGATCAGCGCAATTGGGAACCGATGACACGTGTTCACCAAGTCAGCGAGCCTGACCACCCGATCCTGTTAGTTGCCTCTTACGACAAGCATGGGCTACTGAAGATGAATATTCTAACCTTGACCTTCACGGGTCTGGATTTCTAAAACACTGCAAGAATAGTTTGGAGTCAATATGTTGTAGACTCATGAACAAAACCACAAACCATGTTATCATCCAAACAGGATTTGCTGTTATGCGCACCAGCATCCAAAATGACCATGCACATGTTGAGTGGTGAGATTTTAGTCATGCCTCCAGGGCATATTGAAAATATTTCATCCGTGCCATTTCTATACTGACTGTGCCATGGCACCCAAAGTAAGCACTATTTCGATGCAATGCAATGAATGCTATATGCAAAGCGCAGTTACACCTTGGATAATGTATTTTGTAATGTGTATACAAGTACAATTGTACTTACCATGTTCAGATACAAATACTCTTCATGCAACATTGCTGCACAAATGCAAATTATTTAATTTCCGTTAGGAAACCGGTCTTAATGCATTTGACCCTATTGTGAATGTACAATCTTAATGTTTGGTAATGGCTATTGCACAACCAGTAACACAAACAAATTTAGTGAACTTTTAGTATTTTCACCCAGTTGGCTTTAGTTCCTTAACCATGAGAACATCCCATTAAATATAACACAACCGTTCAGCTCCTGAGTTGATAAGGATACGAGTTTAATAAAAACCCAGAGAGAATTCACAATCTCTTCCCCCCCCCCCCTAACTTGAATCACCGTGTTAATATGTATATATAGAAAGACATTCATTGGTGGAGCTATATAGAACATATACGGTAAGTGCAGCTAGGAATAATTTGAAAAAAGGACAATAGTGAGACAGCTAGATAGGGTTATCTATTGACAAAGAAACTGTATTGCAATAAACATTTTTTCATGAGTTTGTATACAAGAAATGACATAAACAGTGACCTTCAACGTACACATAACTGGGAAACCAGGTATTGTAAGTATTACAAGTGTTTCACAGTAACACTAACAGATTGTACATGCAGATCTTATTTTTTACACACTGAGGCACAGATTGTACATGCAGATCCTATTTTCTACACACTGAGGCGCAACCAATATAATTTGTGGTTCAGCAGTAATCTCACAATAAGGGAAGGCTTGCTGTAAGAGGCGACTAACAGGATTGGGTGGTGAGGCTCGCTGACATAGTTGACACATGTCATGGTATTAACATTCCATCGATTGATGCTCATGTTGTAGATCACAGGATTGTCTGGTCCAGAACCGATTATTTACAGACCGCCACCATATACATGATATAGCTGGATTTTACGCCGAGTGTGCCATAAAACTAAACCCATACTCACTTGTAAGGGTAGGATTCTGTATTTTTTAACATTTAATAGTATGTAAAACTAAGTGCTCGATGTCACCTTAAACATGTCGAAATCATGTGATGTTCTATTTCATGATGTGTCCTGTATCTTCTGGGCAGATATATTTACAAAACAAATATTCCCATGTTCACATTCACAGGTAAAGGTCTTCATTTGTATTGTGTCTTGAAGCTTTAAAGTAATAGAACAACCCTTTATTTCATGTTTTGATAGCCATGCCTTTATTAATTAAATTTCCGAAAAGAAAGAATTTGATTCACTTTTCATTTGTGCTGGATAGAATGTTCCTTTTGGACTTCATTTGCATCTACTGGCCCAGAATTGCGTCCAACATTACTACCATTAGTTCCACCATCACTGTCATCAAGTACACTCAATATCTTTTAGGGTACAATCAATTCTTTATTTTTGTTTCAGTTGTCTACTTCTGTCTGAGAATGGATAAGTATTTCTCCACGATTTTCATAAAGAACAGCAGTCAATGCATGTCATAGCTTCTTAAGTATAATAATTTAGCATAACCTAATTCTTGCATCACTGCACAGAGTTATCAAAATGTTGGGGATTAGAACCCGGGTCTTCGGCGTGACGAGCCAACGCTTTAACCACTAGGCTACCCCACCGCCCCCAGACAACAAGGACAGTTACACGCGTTTACCTGCACCTCACATAGCAATACATTGAAAAATCCTGCAGCATGTTTTGTTTGAAAAGCATACTGCAACATAGTGATAATACAGTGTAGCCCCACTGCAAGATGGTTCTATAAACTTCTTTGCCCAATTGCCATGCATATGAATTCAGTGTTATACCTGCCACTAACTGAACTTGTGCATTCTGACATAAATGTCCTATTTGAATTAGTTATGTGGCAGTTGACAAGCAGTTAAATCACAGTTCACTACCATTCTGACATCCTATAAGCATGATGCAACTAGCAATCGTTTCTTCCAAATGCTGAGTTTACAGTTTTTATTATAATACTGTTTGCAACAACCATGTTTATTGTAGTGCTTGCCCACAACAGAAGAGAATGTGTTAAACAAGCATTTTGTAGTATATCACATTGTGGAGAAACTGACCATCCAATATTGACACCATGGTGAACAACCTTGTGAAAGCACTGATAGCGTTTTGTTCAATGCATCTATTGCGATATGGGTCTTGGGTCCCAGTGATGGTTCCGGTGAAACCCCTTATCTAACTGGCATGCTGGTCTGCTTGTATCAAGGACTCAGCTGTTAGACAAACCTTCAGTTTCAGTAAGACAAAGTTATGACTAGATGATTTAATGAACTGCTTTGATAAAGTAAACATGTCATCACCTCCATTAAAATATATTGTGCAAACACTTCAAATTAGGGTCATTAAGCCATCTATTGTAACACCATAACCATCCAAGCAACATGTCAGCACAATTAGTGTCAGTTAAATTAGGAAGCTTCAAGGAAATGTGCCAACAAGATTAGTGCCAGTTGAAATAGGATTAACAGGATTAAGTACTCCCCCTGTCTGGTCATTTAAGTTGTTCTTGTAGGACACACCCCATTCTGCATTTCATTGGTTATTATAGGGAACATCCAGTTTGTATCATTGAACAAATCATAATCTTTTCACTGTTTCAATTTTAGATAAATAGTCATCAACTCCATTTGTTCATCAGTAGGGTTTAGACTCCCAACACAGGTCAGCTCTAGCCCTCAGCCCAGAGGGTTGTACCAACTCTCTGTGGCCACCCAACCCCATCCCAAGTGGTTATAATTAATAACGAATTTTTGTATGAATTATTATTCCATGATACATCATTTGCCATATGCAGTTATCATGGTTATGTGTCATCAGCCTGGAAACAATCAAACATGGTGCAGACAATCTAGCAATTGATTTTGTAATATATATATCATGAAACAAGACACTTAGTCTGACAACCTGATCGACAAGGTAAATAAGAGTTTAAGGCCGCTTACAACAACATTCCACCAATCCCATGGCTGGGGATACAAAAAATTGGCTCCACACATTGTACCCAGACATGGAATTGAACCTGGTTCTTCAGCATGAGCGAAAACTTCAACCACTAGGCTACTGATCCAGCTGGGGACTGTACTTGGGACCATACTGGGGATACCCCTGTCAGTTCAGAAACAATGTGTTCAGTGTTCGGCTTTATAGTGTTATACAGGGTTTTACCATGACTTAGAAAGTGCTGGACCAGGGGACCCCCATCCACTCATTTTACAGGTCCTTGTTGGTAATAAGTGGGTCCTGTAATTACTAGTGTAAAGTACTGAAATGGTGTTGTGTACTGTACGTTTAGATAATGACTTTACAGCCTGGACAGTGTGGACCATGTGGACAGTTGTCATGCCTGATGGGTGAAATACTACTACTCTTGATATAGGTGATTACTGATGTGATATACGTATGCTTTTGCATCTCTCCAGACTCAGTATTAGGGTTTTTCTACGTCCATTCTCTAACTCAGTGCATACTGAACGCACATTTGTGCGTCTCGTAAAATCCTGGTTATAGAAAGGGATTTCCTTGTTTGCATTAAAATTAGTTATATATATTATGTGAGAAAGTGTTTAATGGACTGTCAGCAGTTTATTATATTTTAAATCAAAATCAAATATCAGTTAAATTTAGCTTGCATGATTCAATAGAATTATTTCAATTATTCAAACAGCTATACACTTGCATTCATGGGGTTTGCCAAATGTATTTTTATGCACACGTTATTTTAATCCAGCAAAACTTTGACCCTTTTACTCATACAAAACATCCTGTATCCTGCTAGAAAACAATATCCCCAAATTACTGAATAATATCATACCAGTACAGTGTTAACGAACACCTACACTTACTTTAGATAAGTCATATCACATATAGCGAGCTCAATATAAAAAGATCAATAGCAGTCCCCAATCAATATGTATTCCTTGTAGAGCATCAGCTGTGCTCTCTAATGATAGCCGACAGAGGAATATGTCACAACAAACTGCAATCGAGTCCAATTTGGGTTAGCCTCAGATGGGTTTTGTTTATATGTCAGTGTAGAAACTATGGACGTCAAAACATGCTGGAATCCTCAAGCAATGCCAGTGGCACTGCCACCAGTAATACAATGTACTGTCAGTGTTATAGATATCATGTATGTTAAACAATGACGAAACAAACATGTCAATATCTGTTACATCAGCACTTTCCATAGCTGTTGTTAGTAAGTGGAGCACCTGTACGTGCTTGGGATTGTTATCATTGCTGTAATATTATATTACCTTTTATGATCCCACATAACTCGATTATGCCCAATGTCATCCAGATATGCAAACACATGCAAGCACAGACAGGACAACGGACAGACTTGCATCCCTAAGCATCAGGCCACTGTTTCTGTCTTATCACATTTCCTGTGAATATCTGTCTCAGACGGGGAATTCTGTTGTGAAGATGACATCAGCCTCAACCTTTCAATTTCATTAGTATACAAAATGTTGCCTTTTTAATAAGCATTGGCTCATATCCATCACAACATCAAAGATCATGATTAAACTTGACCGGACAAAACAAATTGTCAACAGTTTAACACAGATGGTCTGTGAATGATACTTCAAGCCAATCAGCAAGAGTCCATCTATAAGAGTCGTGGTTCATGTAATAAGCAACTACCAACACCAGCGAGCTTAATCAGAAGCCAGGGCACAAATAATAACATCTGTGTCAAGAAACAAGTTCTAGCAGTGGTTGGATGCTAGTTTTGGATACAGACTGATAACTTTGTTCACACTTGCCGATATCATACACAAAGTACCAACCCATTTATACTTCACATTTAACGTAACATTTCACATAAAGCATTGAGAACATGCCACAATTAGGCCAAATAAATGTTGTGGTTCCGATTACACCTCTTTAAAATTTAGGGTAGATAGGATTTTTTGTTTACATTTTTTTCAGAAGTAAAGTACAAACTAATAACACATTTATCAATGTGTAATTGTTTATTCAATCAAGCTTGCAACCATCATGTTGACTTTCTCTATGAGAATGACCGGTGTCCGTCGGTGCCGGGGGAAAAAACAAGGGTATCTAAAAAGCTTATTTTAGTCATACCGCTTCAGAACCACATCAGGTTTTTTAGGCCTTATGCAAGCTCAACAAGGTGGTTGATTAAAAACAGCTAATGTTAGTCAGGCAACATGAAGCATTTGTTTGTGGTTCAACTCAACAGAATGCACCATATGAAAGGAGACAGTAAGCATCTAAGTCGAGTCCATACAATCCAGTGACAGTTCATGATGTCAGGGAATAACAAACTATCAACTAAGTCACAAAGTCTGACCACTCAATAGGGCCCGTAGTTAGGTCATGGAAACACCCGAGTACTTTCTGTGACAAACAACATTTTATACATTTTCGAAAGGTCTAATGGTTGTCAGTTGACAGTAAGGAACCGATAATCCTTGCAGGAATAACAAATTTCCCATCTAACCATCCCAAAATTATCCAACTATTATAACTCAACAGCTGTGACAGCCAAGCATGGTTACGCACTTGGTCCGGTCTAGTCAAGTCGTATTTGGCGGTTGCGCAATATGGAACCAGAACTGGCGCTTGAATATACGCTTGTCACCAGAAATCTTGTTCCGGAAGTAAGCTGGGCCCCGTCTCGTATATCACAAGTTGCCGCACGCAAAGGGAGCTGGGAACTAGCTTAGAACCGTAAGTAGTGCCTCACAAGATACAGGCCCTATATTTGAAAATATGTGAGGTTAGCACATGAACAATTTTCCTGAGAATAAGATGTTTTTTTGCAATTCCAAAATTAAGAAAACTGCTATATGGCACGTGAAATGAAAATCACCTGAACTACACATTAAATTAGATCAACTTTTATCAGAAAAATCTTGATTTAAGGGAGAACATTGATCCAGCAGTCAGGCATACTAACTTGGTTGATTGTGTACTGTTACTGTGTGACATATAGACAGGGTCCAATGTCAATATGTCACCACATAGACCAGGTGCTACCAAGTGAATTAATCAGGCTGCACTATAACATCAACAATCTTACTGGTGTCCATGACAGTAGATGACTCCTTATCAGGAGACTGAAGGGACATTCGTGACCATCTTCACTTAACTGCTCACAATACAGTGCATCTGGAGGAAGTTTCTTACAGATGTAAGCTTAACAACAGACATTTTAATCCATAAGTTACTCTTTTCCGCTTGACCGTAGTCGGCAAAATCAACTTGTCCAGCATCACATGTGATGTATTACGCAGTTAACCACAAATGTTCAATGAAAAGTCACAAGACTGAGTGTACACTGAGTGTGGTCTAGTAATTGATTCACGAGCGTGAAAGCAAACTTGTTTACATTTTTACTTCCGGTAACTAATTACACACAATAGAAAAAGACATCTGACATGGGAAGTTTATACCAATGAGCTGCTGTCATTAGTGTAAAGATTTTGTGGTAGAGTTACCTACACTATAGTCTTTTTGCAGTGAAAACTTACCAATGAATTTCTCTTTAAACAAAAAAGTAAATCGAATCGCTATTATTGACTTGTATTACAAGGGAGTATGCACATTAAATGAAACACCAAGAACAAGTAGGGTTGGTTGAAGTTAACGCTCCTGCTCCTGCATTTGTTTCACTGTTCCATTTGCTGCGCTTACCCCCTTGTAATAAAAATCAATAACAGCAATTTGAATCTAAGATCATTTGTATAACAACTTTTATCCTATGTTGAATAAAATTCTGATATTAAAATGTTCAATTGGCAAGGTTAAATTATGAGGACTCGCAATCTTCATTTCACTTTATTTGATTTACTTTTTTTGTTTTAAGTGAAATTCATTGGTACGATTTTACTGCAAACAGACTGTAGCAATATTTCACCTGCACAGGCACAGCCTGGATATACTGAAATCGAATGCCCGAGATATATATTGGATAGACATTTAATCACTGGTTCATGTGGTCTGTGCAAGACTTAATTATTTACAAGTATAGTAAAATAACAAATAGCAGGAGTTATCTCCCTTCGATTATGATCCCTGTGCCACAAATGTCTGCCTACACCACTTCAGGCTTTCCTCAAATGACAAACTTAGATGTGAGATTTAAAATGTAGTCCAAAGCAGAATTAAAAACAGATTATTCGCTTACAAAAATATTTTCAAAGTGATTGATACCACTTGAAAAGAATACACACATGCAAAACCATATGTTAACTTTAGATGGGCAAATTGAAACTATCACCTGTATCATAGTTGATCAACTGAAACCATGCTTAATATGTATGAAATGTGTGCACCCTTTAGCTTGAGTTTGAAGGCAAAAACCAGAAATATCTCTGTTGGCCACAAACTTACAAATATTTTCCATATGGTCACAAGTCGTTTAACCAAATAAATGTATATGAAAACAGGCATATGGGTGGTTTTGTGTCCTATGACAGAAACATTCATTGAACAGTTTGACACCAAAATGTCAAGGTATATATTCCACACTTTCTCATATTACTGTCAAAATGTTGTGAAGTATATCAGAAATAATATTCATATCAAAATGGAGTTCATAAAGATGTACATTTCACAGCCATAAAATCTGTCTGCACAATTTGTCAAATGTATTGTGAACATGGTGAAACTGTGCTACAAATACATTAACTCGCCTCACATTACCCCCAATGTATTAGAGGAGAATGTGTCAATATGTTTTCCCATGTGACAATCACTCCACGTGGCCCACAGGCATTATCAGCCAGGTAGGTCAAAGGCACCAGCTGATAACACATACCTGACTAACCTACAACCAAAATTCACCTACCACATGACAATATCTGCATTAAATATTTCAATCCACACAGAAGTAAACGTGTTGATAAGGCATGTGAAATACAATACCATTTAATATTACACCAAACAATCAAGAAAACGATTCTACGATACTAAACCGGACACATCTTCGCTGAAATAGCAGCGAATGAATACTTCATAATGAGCGAACGATCCATAATTTACCTTTAAAGTAAATCTCACCTGGTTTATGTATCGGTACATGCGATGGTTTGGCCTTCCCTTTAGTCCATGGATTTGTTTTCGGGGGTGGGGCTTCCACATAATTCTTGTTGTCACCCTTTTTCGTGTTAGATTTCGAGTCTTTGGGTACACTTGGCGATGCACTAGAAGCGTCTCCCGAGGCGTTAGTTTCGCTCAATGCGTTTGAATCTGCATTTGCAGCACGTGGGGACTCCTTTGGAGTTTCATCCGAGGTGTTAATGTTCGGCTTTGAGACCTCAGAAGTGTTCTGTATGGAACAATCTGTTTGATTTGTCGGAGCCGAGCTCACGGCCGTCGCCATGTTTGTTCCACCAGATGTTGATTTCCAAGTTAGGAAGGAGTGTAGACTCGGTGTCGAGTCTTGCTTAATCTCAGCTGCCACTGACAACCGACAAACCCGTCGGGCTCATGTATAACCAGGTGAAAATATCAACAATCAGTAGTTTATGGTAACAATTCTCAATTTTGAGACGAAAAATTCAAGTTTCACAACACCAAAACACGACAGCCAGTCTCTTTGAAAAGAAACTAGTTATTACTCAACTTGACAAAACGACAATAGTCTTTAGAGATAAAAAACATATCAACAAATAATAAAATGTCCTTAACACAATATAAAAGGTCTTGTCTTCACACACCAAACTCCTCGGAAAAGTGTTCTCTTACGTTTCGGGTTGTTTTCAAAAACAGCGTATGGACGGGACACGTTGGCTTAATTTCGCCTCTCCAGTGTTTAATTTCTCTTCGCTTTCAAAATCTTTAGGTGAGTCTGTTCACGTACTATTTCCCAACCGATGAATTATCAGTGAGCACTATTCGAAAGTGCAACCTGCAAGGCTAACATGGCTAGAGAAACACTAAATTCCTCCATGAGCACATGTCGCCATAAGCACAAGAAGGAACTGCGCATGCGCGACAACACGGAATTATTGTGCCCTGACCTCAACAGGACTACTCAACAGAGCTCTCAAGACAGTTGTATAATATAGATCAAACGGCTTTTAAGAACACCGGCCTACTATGTACAGTTAGGCTAAGGTCTGGTGAAGGCAGCATGTCCAGATACAGAGAATATATAGTACTATAAGATCAAATTGTTATCGAGAGACATTTAGAACTTACAGTACCAAGGAAGGATAAAATATATGGACTAATAAATTCTTTATTAAAATTAGGATCGAAGTGTCACATCACAGTGTTAGAACCAACATCAAAGCGTCGCTACTAATTGTAATAAAGACGTTGTTCATCAATATATCTTAATCTCCCTGAGGTCAAACACATCAGCTTTTAAAACAGATATATCTCAAAGATATTGGATGTATTTTTATTTTAGAATAAAATCGTGTATACACGTGTTTATAGCTGGGACAGTTTTAAAGAACACTATTATATCCAACGTATTAATGTTGTCGTCAAATAATATTTTGTTACTGTTTTCCGAATCTCCAAATCGGTAGATTTGTCAACCAAAATATCAAACGTGTATGTTTACATGTTATATAATTTGAGAAGAAACTAGGTACTGTTTAGACTTGTACAAGCAGTAACTATTAGTTTGTATCATATTTTCTAAATTACATGTATATACATAATAAAAACAAGTTACTATTTTCTTATCTAGACTTGCTTATTATAAGAGTAACCAATATCACCATCAAAAGTAGAAGTGGCAGTTGTAGAAGGGGGAATATCGGACCGCATGATAAAAATAGCCATTATCATCATCATCGTCATCGGCAGGTTGGTTGCTTGCTTGGTTTGTTGATTAACGCCACACTCAGCAATATTCTAGGCAGTCAGTAAATAATCGAGTCTGGGCCAGACAATCCAGTGTTCAACATCATGAGCATCAATCTATGCAACTGGGAACCGATGACATGACAGACATGTGTCAATCAAGTCAGCAAGCCTGACCACCCGATCCCGTTAGTTGCATCTTACAATCGACAAGCATGGGTTACTGAAGACCATTTCTAGGAGGAGGTGGAGGAGGAGTATCCCCCCATTCAACCAGATGAAATAAATCTATCTTAGATTTAGTAAAATTGAAATGACACTTTGCACTCGCAACAATTGTTTTGTTTATCATCAACTACTCAGCAATAACTCCAAGAGCAGGTACAAAGATTACCAGTCTAAGTAAATTTAGCCTCAGTATTATTCGTTACCCTACTATACAGTAGAGGAGTGTAACGAATAGTACTGAGACTAAGTTTACTTAGACTGAAAGATTACACTCCAAGCTAACGAACAAATGAGTAGTGATAATGCTGTTGCTGCTGCAGATGATG